>NC_090747.1:47431752-47436752 GCF_036898095.1 Palaemon carinicauda | reverse complement strand
GCAGTTATTCCTCAGCCTCAGGAGGAGATACCAACTGTCCAAAATCCGGTAGATTCTGAAGTCTTGGCCGCCCTTCAAGAAATCCAATTGGACAATAGGATGTCAGAAGTGTCGGATTATACAGAGAAGGACCTTCTGGGAGAAGGTCAGGAGGAGGAGCTGACCCAGTCTCCAGAAATAGAAGAGGAAGAAATCGACGAGGTGTCGGTTACATCGGTTCCGGCCCAAGAACCTGTTCCCTCTACATCGTCTGCTATCCCAGGTGATCTGGGAAGGGGTCTTTCTTCTATTGTTGAGATGATTCAACAAATACAAAATAAGAATGATGAAAAGGAAGCTGCGATGCAACTAGAGATACGTAGACTTGCAGCATCACTTGGACCCCAGAAGCGACTCAACGTGAAGGATCTTCCTTTGTGCTCGGATACCAATCCTTGGAGGTATGCCGAACACATGCCAATGACAACCGGGAGGATTGTTATATCGGAGAAGTTGGGTTCAATTCCCCTGGAAGATGTGGAATTTTGGCCCAACAAAGACTCTTACCCAGACTGCTATGTCCGTCTTAGGAAGGAACCAGCCTCAAAGGAGGAGACGGAGCCGAAGGAGGTCATAGTTCTTGACCATAGTAAAGCCAAGGCGTCACTAGCGAGCTCGATGAAAGAGGGGGGCTTCACGAACTCAAAGGTACCAGCCTTGAGTAAGAAGCTTCCCTCCTTTGTGGCCTCTCCAACCACAGCCTTTCCCTTCATGGAAAAGGGATATAAGGCAGCCTTAAAGGCAGCTGAGGCAGGGAAACCATGCCCCTCCTTGGAGGAATGCAAGCCATTATCCCTGACCTTACCCTTGGACCAAAAAGACTGGAAGGACGTCCACCTTACCTTCTCAGTCAGGAAGCTGGAAGCTGATATTGCCGAACCTCAGTTTGGTGAGGAACTTCCAAAGCTGTTGGAGTTTCTCTTGCGCAGAGAGCAAGAGACGAAAGAAAGACTTGCGGCATCGATGTCATTGCAAACGACGTTAGAAACGATGGAAAGTGACCCAAAGAACTAGGATATGTTCATGGTAGTGGCCAAAACCCATCTGGCCACAATTACGAAGAATCTCTATAGCTTTATTAAAGCTAGGAGAGCCTGTAGAGAGTTCATGTTTGCCTCGGCTGCGGTGAGGCACGAACTGAGGAAGCTGATCTCCTCTTGCATCTGGGGTGAGGACCTCTTTCCCAACAAAGTGGTTAAAGAGGTAGTAGACAAGGCCACCACCGAGAATAGGAACCTTCTCCCAAAGTGGGGCTTAAATATTAAGAGAAAGTCTTCTGCGGATGAGGGTCCCCAACCCAAGAAGAAGACAAAAAGGCCTAAGCTATCCTCTCGGCAGCTAAGCCCTACTGACAGCAACAACAACAGCAACTTCCTGCAACTGCGGTGCCTCAGATAGTGGCACAACCTCCAACCACGTACCAGTTGGTACCTCAACAAGTGGCGACACAGTCGCAGGTTTTTAATCCAGCTTTTGAAAGGCAGACTTCTTCATTTCACTCAAAAGCTAGAGGAACAGCCAGAGGTTATTTTAGATGCCCTTCAAGGGGAAGGGGATTCAGGGGAGGACCCGGTCAAGGTGGCAAGGCCTCAGGTCCACAACAGCAGAAGTGAGATGCTTTCAGTAGGAGGAAGACTACATTTATTTAGGGATCGTTGGACCTTCGATCCCTGGGCCCCTAGCCTAATAAAGAATGGACTAGGTTGGAGCTGGAGCAGTCCTCCATCTCAATTTTCTCAGTTCTTCCAACACTCTAACCCCGTTCTGGAAGAATATGTCCGAGAACTCTTTTAGAAAAGAGTAATCCAAAAAGTTAAGTCCATCAAGTTCCAAGGAAGGCTATTTTGTGTTCCAAAGAAGGACTCAGAAAAACTCAGAGTAATTCTGGACTTGTCGCCACTCAAAAAATTCCTAGTGAACTACAAGTTCAGGATGCTCCAACTTCAACACATAAGGACCCTACTGCCCAAAAGGGCATATACCGTCTCTATAGACTTGTCTGACGCTTATTGGCACGTTCCAATTAATCGTCACCTCTCCTCCTACCTAAGCTTCAAGTTACAAAGAAGACTTTTTGGGTGAGGTAGTAATGTCGTCCTGATGGACCCGCCCTTCCTTTTATTGTGAAAAGGGCTAATTGACCCTCCCTATAATACAGTACCTATAGCACCTCGTATATTGCTACAAGGAATAAAGATGGCGCTACCGTGTTCGTCATATACACACTGGAAACGGAATAGGAGAAATACCTTATGAACAGCTCTCTTTTTATTCTCGTTTTTAGATTCTTGTCACTGTAACCCCTCGAAGCGTTAATACTGTTCAGGGTAAAGATAGCTATGTGACGTGTCAAGAATACGTCCTCTGATATTACGCGATATCCCTATTAGATTTATTTAGGGATATTCGCTCCAGGAGTTAGAATTCTGGATACCTTAAGGTAAAATTCTCTGGGAATATCACTGTAGTCAAATATACCCTAGGAAGCTACCCTTTAGGAACTTCCATCAGGATAACATGGCTACCTCACCCAAAAATAGATTTTTCACTTCGCTCAAAATCTTTTATATACAGTATATATATATATATATATATATATATATATATATATATATATATATATATATATATATATATATATATATATATATATATATATATATATATATATTTATTTATTTATTTATAATATAAATATATATATATATATATATATATATATATATATATATATATATATATATATATATATATATATATATATATATATATATATATATATAGCCCCAAGGATTTTCATGAAGCTTGCGAACGCAGCAGTCCATCAATTACGCCTAAAGGGGATCCAAGTTGTGGCCTACTTGGACGATTGGCTGGTGTATGCAGCATCCAGGACAGGATGCATGCAAGTCTTCAAGATAATGATCCAGTTCCTGGAACATCTGGGATTCAAGATCAACATCAAAAAGTCTCGAATATCTTCAGCTCAAAAATTTCAGTGGTTGGGAATCCATTGGAATTTGGAGTCACATCGACTTTCCATTCCTGGGAAGAAGAGGAAAGAAATAGCAGGATCTGTCAAGAGACTACTAAAATCCAAACGGATATCAAGACGCGAACAGGAGAGAGTACTGGGCTCTCTACAGTTTGCTTCGATAACAGATCCAGTGCTAAGAGCACAGCTAAAGGATGCAACAGGAGTCTGGTGAAAACGTGCATCAAACGCGCAAAGAGATCTAAGGAGACCACTGCCGATTCGACTGCGAACGCTTCTCAAGCCGTGGTCCAAAGCCAAGCAACAGAAGAAATCAATACTTCTTCAACCTCCTCCCTTGTCAGTTACTATCCACAGAGACACTTCAAAGGAAGGCAGGGGAGGTTACTCTTACCAGAAGAGAGTCCAAGGATCTTGGTCCAATCTTTTCAAGTCATTTCACATCAACTTTCTAGAAGCCATGGCAGTACTTCTGACGCTAAAGAAAGTGCCACTCGACCCATATAAGACTGGTTCTAGACAGCGAGGTGATAGTGAGATGCCTGAATCGACAAGGTTCGAGGTAGCCTCAAATCAACCAAGTGATGTTGGCCATATTCCATTTGGCGGAAAGAAAGGAATGGCACCTGTCAGCAGTTCACTTCCAAGGGTTCCGCAACGTGACAGCGGACGCTCTATCCAGGTTTACACCAATAGAGTAAGAATGGTCCCTAGATGTAGGATCGTTCTCCTTCATCTTGAGTCAAGTCCCGGAACTGCAGATAGACCTCTTTGCAACGAAAGATAACAAGAAAATACATCGTTATGTGTCCCCATACTAGGATCCATTAGCGGAGGCAGTGGACGCTATATCCCTAGACTGGAACAGATGGTCCATGATTTACTTGTTCCCTCCGCACAACCTCCTTTTGAAGGTCCTCGACAAACTGAGATCCTTCAAAGGAAAAGCGGCAATAGTGGCCCAGAAGTGGCCAAACAGCGTGTGGTTCCCTCCGGCATTGGAACTACGACTGGAGTTTGTACCGCTACCGGATCCAACCCTGTCTCAGCGAGTATAGAAGTCGACTGTCTTCGCTTCATCACAGAAAGCCCGGAACCTGCATCTCATGATTTTTTCTCCTTAGCGATGAGAAAAAGATTTTGGGTATCAAGAGACAGTATAGACTTTTTGGAGGAAACCAGAAGACAATATGAGTCATCATGGAAGAAGCGGGTGTCCTTTGTCAAGGCGAAGAAACCAAAAGAAATCTCGACAGATTTCTGTTTATCCTTCTTCATTCATTTTCATGAGCAGGGTTTAGCGACCAACACAATATCAATGTGCAAGTCTGCCTTGACAAGACCGATACTATATGCCTTTCAGGTCGACCTTTCTAACGACGTTCTTAATGAATTCTGAAGGCCCGTGCTAAGTTTAGTCCTTCAGCGCTTCCAACACCCATTTCATGGTCACTAGATAAGATTCTTCATTCTGCCTAAATAATGAACAATGAGGAGTGTGCTTAGGAGTATTTGACTCAAAAAGTCATATTTCTGTTTGTACTCGCTTTGGGGACCAGAGTTAGTGAAATAGTGGCTCTCTCTAGAGAGGAAGGCCACGTCCAGTTCATGGAGGGAGAACTGAATCTATTTCCAGACCCAACGTTTCTTACCAAGAACGAGCTACCCACCAACAGATGGTGTCCCTGGATAATCTGCCCTCTGAAGGAAGATGCATCTCTATGTCCAGTGAAGTGCCTAAAGGTCTATCTTCATAGAACTTCACACTTTAAGGGAGGACAGCTGTTCAGAGGAGAAACCTCGGGTTCAAATTTATCTCTGAAACAACTAAGGGCGAAACTCACCTATTTTATTCGCAGAATGGATCCAGACAGTACACCTGCAAGTCATAATCCGAGGAAAGTTGCCTCTTCCATAAATTTCTTTAATTTTATGGACTTTGAACATCTTCGTTCATACACTAGCT
>NC_090747.1:47419252-47426752 GCF_036898095.1 Palaemon carinicauda | reverse complement strand
ACAAGGTCCTAATACCTAGGGACAATGGTCATGAACATAATACAAATCCAATTTCAAATCATATTTAAAAGGTGGTCGTAAGCTTCAAGTTGTGAGGCGACCACACACACACACGCCCCTCTATATATATATATATATATATATATATATATATATATATATATATATATATATATATATATATATATATATATATATATATATATATATATATATGTGTGTGTGTGTGTGTGTGTGTGTGTGTGTGTGTGTGTGCATGTGTGTGTGTATGTGGGTATATGTATATATAAGTCACTTGACTTTCTTAAGTAATGGAAGCTAGTTTTAGTCCTTTTTTATTTTTAATAATATCTAATATATACATATAAACGCCCATATATATATATATATATATATATATATATATATATATATATATATGTATGTATATATATGTATATATATCTATCTATCTATCTCTCTCTCTCTCTCTCTCTCTCTCTCTCTCTCTCTCTCTCTCTCTCTCTCTCTCTCTCTATATATATATATATATATATATATATATATATATATATATATATATATATATATATATATATATATATATGTATATATATATATATATAAATACATATATATATGTGTGTATATATATGTATGTATATATATGTATATATATATATATATATATATATATACATATATATATATATATATATATATATATATATATATATATATATATATATATATATATATATATATATATATATATATATATATATATATATATATGTATGTATGTATGTATGTGTGTGTATAAGATAAAGGCATATATTTGTGTTATTGTTGAAATTGAAATAAAACGTGAAAGATTATTTCAAAATATTGAAATAAACATTATTAAGGATCGGAGAGATAAGGAACTTTTCTTATTTTTGTTCATTATTGCCATAAGGAAGTTACATATAGTAAGTTTCAGAATCCTCAGCCGTATACTTTATTATTTCTACATAATAAGTATGTGTATTAGAAAAGTATATACATTCGTAAAGCAAAGTACTAGTATGTATTTTGTCCATTTTCTTCCAATTTTTCAAAAAAAGGCATGGGGTATTTATTGATCAATATTGATTTTCCATTTACCATTTCCACCAAATTAACATTTGATATTTCAATTATAACCTATATTCGAACACAAGATGCAATTTTGTTATGAAATATTGCCAATCAAAATAAAAAAAAAAAAAAAAGTTCCGTTTTGCTGTTGGGTATTGGATAATTTTTGGATAAAATTCACTGGACAACATTATTCATTTTTAGAAATTGAAATGAATTTTACATGTATTCATATTGAAATATAACTTTCCCATGACAATAAGTGAGATAGAAATAGGTATTAAATCATTATAAAATAATAAACTTAAAACTCTCATTACTACTTTATAATCTAAATTCCCTAAAGGTTTGGAACTAATACCCAGATCTGGTGCGATTCAAAGTCATATATTTAAGGTTTAAAGGCCATTCCTGAATTGCAGAGGCAAGGGACAGTGACATTCCTCTATCAAGCAGGACAATGCCCCAGAGATTGACCCTACATATGATGAGCGTCCATGCCCCCTCTCCACCCAAGCTAGGACCAAGATGGGGCAGTCAATGGGTGCTAATGACTAATCAGATCATTATTTGCTCAAAAGGATGGTAAGGTTGCAACGACCAAAAGGAACTAACGATTTTGAGCTGGACTCAGCTTTAGTGTGGTGATGACCAGTCAGGGATGTTACCACATAAGCCACCACAACCCTAATCCCGCATTCTGTTACCTAATCACGATTAATACTCTCACGGGTATTATTAGACTTTTAAAACTCATTCATATTTGTTGTTCATCTTATTTCCAGTAACCATCAAGACACGAAAATATATTTGGTCTGTTAAATTCAAAAGAGGAACTCTTTATCAGCGTTAAAATAGGAATTTTATTTCTAAATTCAATATAGTGAAAAAGTTGAAAATAGAAAATTGCAATTCGGTGAAAAAATATATGAAAATTTAAACTAACATGAGAGGATATAATATACCAGGAATAAGAAGACAGAATGCTAATATAATAGAAGTTTATATGAGGAATGATTATATTTTCAAGGGCCCCACTTTACTGGATTGTATTTAATTTATTTTTGCAAAATTATATGCCACATAATTTTGAAATTCACATAGGGAAATTAGTTACCATGTGAGTGAAAAATAAGTTTTCTATACCGATCTCCAGTTTCTTTAGAAATTAATTAAAAGAAGATACGTCAGTCAATTAGATGAAGCATCAGATAGTATAAAAGAAAAAAAATGTATAAGTCAGGCCCTATTTATATTGGGTAGATATTAAATTTCATCTTCATTGTTTCAATTTCGTGATTTTCGGCGCTCATATATCTTATCGCACCAATACCTTCGAATGAATTTGCGTCACAATTAAATTCATCTTATTATGTGGGAATACTTTATTATGAGTGAGGCAGTTAGATGTGGATAAGCTAGTTAGAGCCAAAAACCAGCAACTAGAGCGAAAAATTAAGTTTTCTGGTGGTTTTAAAGATTTTTAAGTCTTGCTCGGTGATAAGTGGAACAGTTCAATAAATGTGCTCTCGTTCTTCGTATTACAACACCAATCCCACAACACTTCTTGTACTGTAAGTTTCAATATAATAAGAGGTATAAGATACCATTTTTACAATATCTTTTTAAACAATCTTTATAAAGTGGCTGTAGCAGATTTTTCTATAGGTGTAATGGTAAAAATCCTTAAACACATTTTTGATCGTAGTTAGATTATGTATATTAACTATGGAAATATCAATAATGATAGGGAATCACAAGTAAGATATTTCTTTAAGTTACTTATCATTTACTAAATGAGAATTTTTCATCCTGTTTTCAGTGAAACAATGACTGGAAACTTAATCTAATGTTTGGAATAATGTTTGATTATGAATTCCTGATATATAAATGTTTGTATTAAGCAGTGCATACAAATAGTGAATGATATTATGATGCATTGTTGACTGATACATACATATATATATATATATATATATATATATATATATATATATATATATATATATATATATACAGTATATATATATATATATGTATATATATATATATATATATATATATATATATATATACATATATATATATATATATATATATATATATATATATATGTATATATATATATATATATATATATATATATAAATATATATACATATATATATATATATATATATATATATATATGTATATATATATACATATATATATATATATATATATATATATATATATATATATATATATATATATATATATATATATATATATATATATATGTTATTCACACAAATATATAAAAGACAATATTCCTATACAACACTCATAAATATCTTGGCATCAGATATCTTATGGTGAGCATTTGTGCCCTAATATATTTCAGACTGAGTATCAGAGAGGAAGCTGTATCAGTTTCGCACTATATAATGATTTATTTCAAGATGTTCTCTAGACAATTTTAGGGAGATTTGAGGATAGACAATAAACGTTTTCCAATACCTCGCGGAGAGTAATTTCTCTGCAAAATGACGAAGAGGTTCTCAGCAGATGGATAATATGACACGCAATTTCGGAGTGGAAATACATCAAATACCAAAGCTATAGATTTCGATAAAGTTTTTTTCAATTCCATTGCATATTCCCAAGTATCAAAATATATTATAAAATTCTAAAAATATGCATAAAATAGAGCTGGAAAAGTTTAAATAAGTTTAGATATGTTTATATGAATCTTGTTTAAAGAATTGAGTTTATTGCTAACATTCTTTGTGTTTATCAAAATTTCAGCTTTTTCCAACCCATCCATTTATGAAACTATTTCACCTACCTTATCTCGAAACGAGGTAGATAAATGGCTATGCATGTTGTTAATACTATTGATTATTATAGCGCTATTACCTATCACATTTTAGATTAAATGAATTCTTTTCAGTTGAAATGATTTTTAATTCTGACATCATTAGGTTTATTATTCCAGACAGGCAGCTCTGTAGTCATAAACAACAGCATATCATCAGCTATACGCTTGACTAACTTAATCTATGCCATCAAAGCTGAAGAATGACCAAGCCTTTATTGGAGAGCTGTCACCTTCCACACCAACCAAGAAACCCACAATAGTCTCTCTCTCTCTCTCTCTCTCTCTCTCTCTCTCTCTCTCTCTCTCTCTCTCTCTCTCTCTCTCTCTCTCTCTCTCTCTATCATATCATTAGAACTTAGGATAAACATTTTAATCAATTTTCGAAAAATATGGAGTTTTGTACCAACTTGTCGCTTCTTCGCAGGTATCTAATAAATAAATTATTCTGAAAAATAAGAAAAATATTATTTCTTTTAAAGTTTGGTATATCAACACCTCAGCGTTTGAAACATTGTACTTTCATCTGAACCTTTATGCCGTTCCAAAATAGTCTACATAAGGAAGGGAGAAGAAAGCTTTGCAAATGCATTTTCTTTATTTTTTCAGGATTCACAGTAATAAGAGAGAGAGAGAGAGAGAGAGAGAGAGAGAGAGAGAGAGAGAGAGAGAGAGAGAGAGAGAGAGAGAGTATGTATTCTGTCTCTGAGTAAGAAAGTCAAATGCAAAAAATTTATACAGTAGTGCATGCCTGATCCGTACGATTAATCCGAATACAGTTGAATGTGTCTCACATTCTTTTCAGATGATCCCAAAATGTCATAAACAGTCATTTTTGAATAATTGCTTTCTGCATGGATCACTCTATGAATTAGAAGTAAATGATTGAATTTTCTTTTCTTTTTTATTCTAACAGTACGTTTTGTTCTTTCAATCGATAGAAAATGTTTCCCTTGATTGTTGTCGAAAGACGATAGTTTAAATTTTTTTGTCTCCAGAGTTCATTAATGTAGAAAATTCATCGTTGAAGTAAATTACTCACTTCCTGATATGAAACATTTCCATTACTCGAAAATGTAAATAATACTTAAAATAAGAAAAATGAACCTTGTTTCCCAATCCAATTAAGTGTCATATTTATATACAATTATGTAAATGAGCAAATAGAGATGGAAAATGTAATTTTTCTCCGAAGAAATGTACTGAACCCGCCACTCTCCTCTCTCCAACAGAAGTAAGTATGCTATTACGATCAACAGTAAATATTATTAATACTCTCCACATTATACCACGATCTTATTTTTCATGATTCATATATTTTCTTCAAGGCTAAAAAAGACAGCGAATGTTCTATATGACACTTTCTGAGCCTGGAAAAAACTCTACCATACATTTCCGCTCAGCCAATCTCTTAAAGTCATACCAATAACTAAATATTAATAATATCTACTTATGTCATTTCTTTTCAACCTTTAATAATTTTTTTATGGCGGGTGCGGGGGGGGGGGGGGGGCCGGGGGATCTTCGACAGAAGTTTCAACAATTATTCTTAGTTATATATCAATTTTTTTTTTTTTTTACTTTTTTTTTCTGGCATCAGTAAGCTTTATCTCACCTGTTTCCTGCTAATGAAGCAAATAGATGCATTACTGTACAATAGTAACGGCAAGGCCAGTGCTTACAACTTCAATCAAATCTTGAGATTTTTTTTTTTCTATTTCATGATTCTTACATTCACTAACTTTACTCTCAACTTTCCATGCATTATTTTTCTTCCATTCTCTTATTTTCCTCATTATCATCTTTTTATTTACATTGTTTATATTGTCTTATCACATTCCAGCATTTTTCAGATAATGGTAGTATCTTTTGTAATATAAAAGCACTCTTATAACTTAGTTATTTCTATAATATTCATACATCTTTTTCCTTTGAATATATTTTTTCTTTGTTTATCTCTTCTTCTATTAATTGTAAACTGTCTTTGAATGGTAAAAGACCTCATCCCCGAAGCTTGTATATTCTTCCTTTTTATACGATAGATTTGTTACAACACACATCAATTTCATATTTTTCAATTGCAAAAAAAAAAAAATCTTTTAATAAGAAAATATCTCTTCCTAGTATCATAGATCGAAGGGAACAGCAAAAAAAATAAGAAAGCTTAAGCAAAAATAAATTATATACTTCAGCTAAACTAAACTAATCAAAAACCAAAAAGTAGTAAGTTCTGCACGATTTTACAACAGAAAATATAGAAAATGCTAATCTCGATAATTTTAGTTTAAAAGTAGAAATTAGTATTTTTTTTTCTCTTTTTTTTTCTCAAAGATTTGAATTCAATCAGATAACACTGTGTTAGGTCACTACAGAAAGAAAAAAATGAAGCATAAGCATGATTTCCTCACAAACTTTCATCCGTCCTCATTAATACTATAATCATCAATCAAGACAGTAAGACTTACCTGGAAAGAATATTTTGAATCACGAAATGCTTATGGGAATATAATTATCTGTTTTACCAAATGTGAAAAAAATCTATAGGCTCTGATGTCTGGAATTTCCCAATCCTTTCAAACTAGTGTTAGATTACTCTTAGTGATCTTTTTTCAAATAGCCTTTCTTGGCAAATTAATTAAAACTCACACTCACACAAACATTATAGAGGTAAAAAAGTATCTGTAATGGGAATGAGGGAAAATAGAAAGTAAGACGAAGGATTCAAAATATATGCATCTATAAGATCATTTAGGCCTGTTAGATAGTGCTCAGTAAGTCAAAGGGTTATTTCTTAACCATTTGACCAACAACTCCTCACCATATGTTTTGGCACTTAAAGCTATTTTAGCTTTTCCCAAATAAAATGGAAAAAATTGTTAGATCCATTGTATGAAAAATATGATTTACTGTTCCTTAATAATACGAAATATAAATTTTTTCCAAGTATTTCGTTGTGTATATGTGTGATTATGTATTTCCTAGTAAGGTTTATTTAAATCGTGTTACTGTGCCTTGCTTGATTGGTAATATTACAACGTTGCTTGAATCTGTAATTTTTTAGTCATCATGGTAGTGTGTTTGGTAAATATTAAACAAATAATTGGTGGATGTTTAAAACATCAAACTTGTTGTAAATGCTTTTCTATCGAACAGATCTCGTTTCATAGTATATTGTATACATGAATGATCGATCAATTTTAATGTCCTTACTGACGGGTGAATACTTTTTATTAATACCGTTCTCATATATAGTTTATTCCTTGGGGTTGCAGCATCCTTCTTTTCTAGCTATGGTTGATAGCTTGGCTACTACTACTACTACTACTACTACTACTACTACTACTACTACTACTACTACTACTAATAATAATAATAATAATAATAATAATAATAATAATAATCCCTAAATTCTTTTTAGGTCAGTTTCTCGCTGACGACCTTCAGATACTTGACCTTAATCTACTCTCGTTAAGTTGTATGTGCATTGTTAGATGAAGCCTTCTCTTTTCAGTTGTTACATTTACATCGACCGGGTTGATTTC
>NC_090747.1:47406752-47414252 GCF_036898095.1 Palaemon carinicauda | reverse complement strand
ACTAGGAGAAGAACCCTTTGTACTGTAATAGTGGAACAGATGTGCCTTTGCTTGGATGTGTCAGCCCTTTGGATTAAGAGCCATTATAAGACAGGCAATCAATGCCAAGAGGATTCTGGTTTTCTAGATCTAAATGGAATAATCTACAAAATGGTTTCAGAAGAGGGAAGAATCACACTTGTTCAAGTATGCATTACTCCATGACAAAGATTCATTTGTACTGTTTCTTTGTCAGGTCAACAAATGCAGAAGAAAAAAATCTAACCTCTTCTAGTATACTGTGTCCCTAGGAGAAGAACCCTTTGTACTGGAATAGTGGAACAGATGTGCCTTTGCTTGGGTGTGTCAGCCCTTTGGATTAAGAGCCATTATAAGACAGGCAATCAATGCCAAGAGGATTCCGGCTTTCCATATCTAAATGGAATAATCTACAAAATGGTTTCAGAAGAGGGAAGAATCACACTTGTTCAAGTATGCATTACTCCTTGACAAAGATTCATTTGTACTGTTTCTTTGTCAGGTCAACAAATGCAGAAGAAACAAATCTAACCTCTTCTAGTATGCTGTGTCCCCAGGAGAAGAACCGTTTGTACTGGAATAGTGGAAAAGATGTGCTTTTGCTTGGGTGTGGCCGCCATTTAGATTAATCGCTATTAAGACATAGAAAATTAATGCTGAATGGATTCCGACTTTCCAAGTCTAAAGGGAATAATCTGCAAGATGGATTCAGAAGAGGGAAGAAGTCACCCTTTTTCTAGTATGCATTATTCCTTGACAAATATTCACTTGAACTGTTTCTTTGTCACTTGAAAAATTGCAGAAGAAGCAAGTGTGACCTCCTCTAAAATACTGTGTCCCTAGGAGAAGAACCCTTTGTACTAGAATAGTGAAACAGATATGCCTTTGCTTGGGTGTGTCAGCCCTTTGGATAAAGAGCCATTATAAGACTGGCAATCAATGCCTAGAGGATACCGGCTTTCCAGATCTAAATGGAATAATCTGCAAGATAGATTCAGAAGAGGGAAGAAGTCATACATGTTCTCGTAAGCATTATTCCTTGACAAAGATTTACTTGTACTCTTTGTTTGATAGGTGAAGAAATGCGGAAAAAAACAAGTCTTATGTCTTCTGGTATGCTGTGTCCCTAGGAGAAGAACCCTTTGTATTGGAATAGTGAAACAGAAGTGGATTTGTTTGGGTGTGGCAACCATCTGGATTAAGAGCCGTTAAAAGACAGCCAATCAATGCTAAGTGAATTTTGGCTTTCCAGATATAAATGGAAAAATCAGCCAAATTGATTCAGAGGGAAAAAGTCATAGTTTTCTCGTATGCATTATTCCTTGACAAAGATTTACTTGTCCTGTTTATTTGTCAGTTGAAAAAATGCAGAACAAGTCTGACCTCTTCTAGTATGCCGTGTCCCTAGGAGAAGAACCCTTTGTACTGGAATAGTGGAATAGATGTGCCTTTGCTTAGTTGTGTCAGCCCCTTGGATTAAGAGCCATTATAAGACAGGCAATCAATGCCAAGAGGATTCTGGCTTATCAGATGAAATTTGAATAATAAACAAAAAGGATTCAGAAGAAGTCACACTTGTTCTAGTATGCATTATTCCTTGACAAAGATTCACTTGTACTGTTTCTTTGTCAGGTTAACAAATGCAGAAGAAACAAGTCTGATATCTTTTAGTATGCTGTATCCCTAGGAGAAGAACCCTTTGTACTGAAATAGTGGAACAGATGTGCATTTGCTTGGGTGTGTCAGCCCCTTGGATTAAAAGCCATTATAAAACAAGCAATCAATGCCAAGAGGATTCTGGCTTTTCAGATCAAATTTGAATAATATGCAAAATAGATTCAGAAGAAGTCTCTCTTGTTCTAGTATGCATTATTCCTTGACAAAGATTCACTTGTACTATTTCTTTGTCAGGTTAACAAATGCAAAAGACACTATTCTGATGTCTTCTAGTATGCTTTGTCCCTAGGAGAAGAACCCTTTGTACTGGAATAGTGGAACAGATGTGCCTTTCATTGGATGTGTCAGCCCTTTGGATTAAGAGCAATTAAAAGACGGGCAATCACTACCAAGAGGATTCCGGCTTTCCATATCTAAATGAAATAATCTGCAAAATGGATTCAGAAGAGGGAAGAAGTCACACTTGTTTTAGTATGCATTATTCCTTGACAAACATTCACTGGTATTGTTTCCTTATCAGGTGAACAAATGCAGAAGAAACAAGTCTCATGTCTTTTAGTATGCTGTATCCCTAGGAGAACCTTTTGTACTGGAATAGTGGAACAGATGTGCCTTTGCTTGGGTGTGTCCGACATTTGGATTAAGAGCTATTAGGAGACAGGCAATCAATACCAAGTGGTTTCAGACTTTCCAAGTCTAAAGGGAATAATCTGCCAGAGGCATTCAGAAAAGTGAAGAAGTCACACTTGTTCTAGTATGCATTATTCCTTGACAAAGATTCAATTGTACTGTTTCTTTGTCAGGTTAACAAATGCAGAAGAAACAAGTCTGACCTTTTCTAGTATGCTGTGTCCCTAAGAGAACTATTTGTACTCGAATTGTGGAACCGATATGCCTTTGCTTGGGTGTGTCAGCCATTAGGATTAAGAGCCATTATAGGACAGGCAATCAATGTCAAGAGGATTCCGGCTATCCAGATGTAAATAGAATAATCTGCAAGATGGATTCAGCAGAGGGAAGAAGTCACACTTGTTCTAGTATGCATTATTCCTTGACAAAGATTCACTTGTACTGTTTCTTTGATAGGTGAACAAATGCAGAAAAAAAACAAGTCAGATGTCTTCTAGTATGCTGTGTCCCTTAGAGATGAACGATTTGTACGAGAATACTTGAAAAGAAGTGCCTTTGTTTAGGTGTGTCAGCCCTTTGGATTAAGTGCCATTATAAGACAGGCAATCAATGCCAAGAGGATTCCGGCTTTCAAGATATATATGGAATAATCTGCAAGATACATTCAGAAGAGGGAGGAAGTCATACTAGTTCTAGTATGCATTATTCCTTGACAAAGATTCACCTGTACTGTTTCTTTGTCAGGTGAACAAACGCAGACGAAAAAAGTCTGACGTCTTCTAGTATGCTCTGTCCGTTGGAAAAGAATTATTTTGTACTTTCATAGTGGAGCAGAAGTGCCTTTGCTTGGGTGTGGATGCCATCTGGATTAAGACCCATTCAAAAACAGGCAATCAAAGTCATGTGTATTACTGCTTTCCATACATAAAGGGAATAATCTGCAATATGGATTCAAAAGAGGGAAGAAGTTACACTTGTTCTCGTAGGCATTATTCCTTGACAAAGATTCACTTGTACTCTTTCTTTGTTAGGTGAACAAATGCTGAAAAAACAAGTCTGATGTCTTTTAGTATGCTGTGTCCCTTGGAGAAGAGCCCTTTGTACTGGAATACTGGAAAAGAAGTGCCTTTGTTTGGGTGAGGCAGCCATCTAGACTAAGAACCATTATAAGACAGGCAATCAATGCTAAGTGAATTCTGGTTTTCCAGATCTGAAGGGAATAATCTGCAAGATGGTTTCAGAAGAGGGAAGAAGTTACACTTGTTCTATTATGCATTATTCCTTAACAAATATTCACTTGTGCTGTTTCTTTGTCAGGTGAACAAATGCAGAAGAAACAAGTCTGAAGCTTCTAGTAAGCTGTGTCTCTTGGAGAAGAACCTGTTGTACTGGAATACTGGAATAAAACTGCTCTTGTTTGGGTGTGGCAGGAATCTGGAATAAAAGCCATTAAAAGACAAGCAATAAATGCTATGTGAATTCCATCTTTCTAGATCTGACGGGATTAATCTGCAAAAAGGATTCAGAAGAGGGAAGAAGTCACACTTGTTCTTGTATGCATTAGCCCTCGACAAAGATTTACTTGTACTCTTTCTTTGCCAGGTGAACAAATGCAGAAGAAACCAATCTGATGTCTTCTAGTATGCTGTGTCCCTAGGAGAAAAACCCTTTGTATTGGAATAGTGGATCAAAAGTGGATTTGTTTGGTGTGGTAACCATATGGATTAAGAGTCATTAAAAGACAGCCAATCAATGCTAAGTTAATTCCAGCTTTCCAGATCTAAACTGAAAAATCTGCAAGATAGATTCAGAGGAGGGAAGAAGTCACACTTGTTCTCGTATGCATTATTCCTTGACAAAGATTCCCTTAAACTGTTTCTTTGTCAGGTGAACAAATGCAGAAAAAACAAGTCTGACCTCTTCTTGTATGCTGTGTCGCTAGGAGAAGAACCCTTTGTACTGGAATAGTTGAATATATTTGTTTTTGCCTGGGTGTTTCAGCCCCTTGGATTAAGAGCCATTATAAGACAGGCAATCAATGCCAAGAGGATTCCGACTTTCCAGATCTAATTTGAATAATCTGCAAAATGGATTCAGAAGAGGGAAGAAGTCACACTTGTTTTAGTATGCATTATTCCTTGACAAAGATTCACTTGTACTGTCTCTTTGCCAGGTGAACAAATGCAGAAGAAACAAGTCTGATGTCTTCTAGTATGCTGTGTCCCTAGGAGAAGAACCCTCCGTACTGGAATAGTGAAACATATGTATCTTTGATTGGTTGTGTCAGCCCTTTGGATTAAGAGCAATTAAAAGACGGGCCAAAAATGCCAAGACGATTCCGGCTTTCCAGATTTAAAGGGAATAATCTGCAAAATGGATTCAGAGGAAAAATGGAAGAAGTCACAATCGTTCTTGTATGCATTATTCCTTTACTAAGATTCACTTGTACTGTTTCTTTTCCAGGTGATCAAATGCAGAACAAACAAGTCTGACCTTTTCTAGTATTCTGTGTCCCTAGGAGAAGAACCCTTTGTATTCGAATAGTGGAACCGATATGCCTTTGCTTGGGTGTGTCAGCCCTTTGGATTAAGAGCCATTTTAGGACAGGCAATCAATGTCAAGAGGATTCCAGCTATCCAGATGTAAAACGAATAATCTGCAAGATGGATTCAGAAGAGGGAAGAAGTCACAATTTGTCTAGTATGCATTATTCACTGACAAAGAAAACTTGTACTGTTTGTTTGTCAGGTGAACAAATGCAGAAGAAACAAGTCAGATTTCTTCTAGTGCGCTGTGTCCCTAGAAGAAGAACCCTTTGTACTGGAATATTGAAACAGATGTGCCTTTGCTTGGGTGTGTCAGCCATTTGGATTAAGAGCCATTAAGAGACAGGCAATCAATGCCAATTGGATTCAGACTTTTCAAGTGTCAAGGGAATAATCTGCAAAATGGATACAGAAGAGTGGAGAAGTCACACTTGTTCTTGTATGGATTATTACTTGACAAAGATTTACTTGTACTGTTTCTTTGTCATGTGAACAAATGCAGATGAAACAAGTATGATGTCTTCTAGTATGCTGTGTCCCTTGGAGAAGAACCCTTTGTATTGGAATAGTGGAACATATGTGGATTTGCTTGGGTGTGGCAACCCTCTGGATTAAGAGCCATTAAAAGACAGCCAATCAATGCCAAGTGAATTCCGGCTTTCCAGATCTAAAGGGGATAGTCTGCAAGATAGATTCATAGGAGGGAAGAAGTCAAACTTCTTCTCGTAAGCATTATTCCTTGACAAAGATTCACTTTTACTGTTTCTTTGGCAGGTAAACAGATGCAAAAAAAAAAAAGTCTGACGTCTTCTAGTATGCTGTGTCCCTAGGAAAAGAACCCTTTGTACTGGAATAGTGGAACAGATGTGCCTTTGCTTGGGTGTGTCAGCCCTTTGGATTAAGAGCCATTCTAAGACAGGCAATCAATGCCAAGAGGATTCTGGTTTTCCAGATCTAAATGGAATAATCTACAAAATCGTTTCAGAAGAGGGAAGAATCACACTTGTTCAAGTATGCATTACTCCATGACAAAGATTCATTTGTACTGTTTCTTTGTCAGGTCAACAAATGCAGAAGAAACAAATCTAACCTCTTCTAGTAAACTGTGTCCCTAGGAGAAAAACCCTTTGTACTGGAATAGTGGAACAGATGTGCCTTTGCTTGGGTGTGTCAGCCCTTTGGATTAAGAGCCATTATAAGACAGGCAATCAATGCCAAGAGGATTCCGGCTTTCCATATCTAAATGGAATTATCTACAAAATGGTTTCAGAAGAGGGAAGAATCACACTTGTTCAAGTATGCATTACTCCTTGACAAAGATTCATTTGTACTGTATCTTTGTCAGGTCAACAAATGCAGAAGAAACAAATCTAACCTCTGCTAGTATGCTGTGTCCCCAGGAGAAGAACCCTTTGTACTGGAATAGTGGAACAGATGTGCCT
This sequence comes from Palaemon carinicauda, assembly GCF_036898095.1. Lineage (NCBI taxonomy): Eukaryota > Metazoa > Arthropoda > Malacostraca > Decapoda > Palaemonidae > Palaemon > Palaemon carinicauda. The sequence continues at coordinate 47,407,939 of NC_090747.1, read as the reverse complement.
TTTCTTGGGTGTAGCAGCCATTTAGATTAATAGCTATTAAGACATAGACAATTAATGCCGAATGGATTCCGACTTTCCAAGTCTAAAGGGAATAATCTGCAAGATGGATTCAGAAGAGGGAAGAAGTCACCCTTGTTCTAGTATGCATTATTCCTTGACAAAGATTCAATTGTACGGTTTCTCTGTCAGGTGAACAAGTCTGAGGTCTTCAAGTATGCAGTTTCCCTTGTAGAAGAATAATTTTGTACTTTCATAGTGGAGCAGAATTGCCTTTGCTTGGGTGTGGCAGCAATCTGGATTAAGACCCATTCAAAAACAGGCAATCAATGCCGTGTATTCCGACTTTCCAGATATACAGGGAATAATCTGCAAGATGGATTCAGAAGAGTGAAGAAGTCATAATTGTTCTCGTATGCATTATTCCTTGACAAATATTCACTTGTACTGTTTCTTTGTTAGGTGAACAAATGCAGAAAAAAAAACAAGTGTGATTCCTTCTGGTATGCTGTGAACCTTAGAAAACAACCCTTTGTACTGGAATACTGGAAAATAAGTGCGTTTACTTGGATATGGCAGCCATCTTGATTAAGATCCATCTGGATTAAGAATAAATGCAAAATGGATTCGGAAGAGGGAAGAAGTCACACTTGTTCTAGTATGCATTATTCCTTGACAAAGATTAACTTGTACTGTTTCTTTGTCAGGTTAACAAATGCAGAAGAAACTAGTCTGATGTTTTCTAGTATGCTGTGTCCCTAGGAGAAGAACCCTAAAGGGAATAATCTGCAAGATGGATTAAGAGTATGCAATTGTTCCAGTATTCCAGTACAACAAACTTGAAGACATCAGACTTTTTTTTCTGTATTTGTTCACCTGACAAAGAAACAGTACAAGTGAATCTTTGTCAAGGAATAATGAATACTAGAACAAGAGTAACTTCTTCCCTATTCTAAATCAATCTTGCAGATTATTCCCTTTAGATCTGGAATGCCGGAATTCACTTTGCATTGATTCTTAATATATGCCAAGTGGTTTCAGACTTTCCAAGTCTAAGGGAATAGTCTGCAAGATGGATTCAGAGGAGGGAAGAAGTCCCCTATGTTCTCATATGCATTATTCCCTAACAAAGATTCACTTGTACTGTTTCTTTGTAATGTGAACAAATGCAGAAGAAACTAGTCTTACCT
>NC_090747.1:47386752-47399252 GCF_036898095.1 Palaemon carinicauda | reverse complement strand
ACAATATCAACGCCATCTGTTGCGGTGCGCCCTACCTAAGCGACCAAATACTAACAGAAAATCAAGCGACGATCCTGTCTTATCTATACTGTCTTTGCTGCTCACTGACAGGGATCAGGGAAATTCTTTCAGTGGTCACTGGACTGACTGCATCCAAGTAACGATAATAATAACACTTCCGTTATCTTCAAGGCGCTTTTTGTTAACAAGGTGACGGTTTGCGTTGCGTTGATGGACGCAAATAGAAGTATCAGTAAATTAAAAAAGGAAAAATATATAATTCTTAATAGTCTCCCCAATAAACAGGAATTACGAAACGAGGTAAACAATCGAAAGATGTGGGACGTACATCTAAGTACGTCCTGTCTTTAGGTGGAACAGTATATTCTTTTTCGTATTTACACACTCATCAAAAACATTCTAATTCATAAGCCACGTGTATACTAAAATCTTATACACGGTGACACGTAGTCCATAATAGGATAAACATATATCACCAGGATTTAGGGTTTGTTGCCCTGAAGACAAAAATTACTTCAGCATTATCATAGTTAACGGGTGCATTATATCATTATTGTCCCTGGATCGGAAAATCTGAATGCTACAAAGCCAAGAACCTCAACAGAAAAGTAGCCAAGTAAGAAAAAGATATACGGAATAACATTAAAAAAAAGAAAAAGAAAGAAAAAAATAACATATGTGATAAATAGATTTTTTTTTAAATGTTTTAAGTTAGGTAACAACCTTAAAATAGATAAACCATAATATAAAGTACAAAACGAGACTTACTTCCACTTGCTCAACACATATATATACGAGCCTTGAAAACATAAAAAAAACATCAGTTTCTTAATTGGTTATGAATCTGGCAGAATTAGATACCATTTTCTGTAACAAAGATGCAGTCTTCAAAAACGACAGTCCCAAACAAATAGCCTGGTTTCCTATTTATATGAAAATAGTTCATCATTTCACAGTGAAGATAAATAACATAAGTGAATGTGCAAGAAACTTTCCATTTACAAAACTCCGTTGAGTAGAAGAAAGGCATCTTTATTAATGACGTTAGATTTTTAAGGAAAAAATTACTATGGTGATTATGTAATAATTTTTCCCCATCGTTTGCCCATTTTCTTTTTTTCGTTTTCTTCACGCCAAATCTCCTGGTGACTCAGGAAACAGGCAGAACAATCTACAACATGTAGTCCTACATGTGAGTTTGGGGGGAAGTGATAAGACCTTCTCTCTCTAGTCCTAATCCAGTACAATACAGGATAGAACTAGATATTCATAAGACTCAAAATAAAGTCGAATCATGGCATCGAAGGTTAGGTATAATGCAAGGTTCTGTTTATGCTAGAATTTCCAAACTTATTGGCAAGTTGCAAAAGCAGCATAAAAATGTAGGAAGCTAATTGGATATATTATTCGAGGACAGCCTAACATTTAACTAGAGGAAAAAAATATATTGAACGTGTAGAGAGAATCTTTACCCTTTTTAACGAGAAAGACAATGATCATATAATAGATTTTCTACTAGCTCTGGCTTATAATATAAAAATTTGAACCCAATGCAAAAAATATTTCTAATAAGCGGATTTTTCTTTTCTTTTTTCTTTTTTTTTCAATGTGCCTTTGTGAAATAAGTACTTTTTTTAATATATCATAAATTTTGAAATGATAAAAAAACCAAGATGTCCATTAGACTAATCAATTTTAGACTAAATGTCTGGACGAATGGGTCTTTTAAACCAATTTGCCTACATTTGACCAATGGGTATTAGAGCAATCACCCTTAAACCCTTCTCTTCCTCTTTTGCAAGAATAATCATTCGCTGGAATACCTTTGTTTTGATGTTGAAAATTGTAAATCAGACGTCCTTTATACATTCCTTAAAAAAATGTTGGATAGATTGATATGACGTAAAAATTATATGCAATTTTAAACATATCTGAAGAAAAATTGTTTTCTGCCTTAGAAAACCTTCGAAACAAAGGGAAGTTGCTTAAATTGTCAGTAGATTATGCCGTGAAATGTAATTTTATTTCTAACGTAATTTACCTTTCCATTTAGAGGGAGACTACTGTACTGAAAACATTGCAATTGAGAGAGAAGTTTGAAGATGTTTTATTTATTTGTGTAGAAACTGAATTTATATATATTCTATTATGACTCACATATTAGAGATATAACACATCTTGGTTTAATGGTGTTGATAAGAGAGAGAGAGAGAGAGAGAGAGAGAGAGAGAGAGAGAGAGAGAGAGAGAGAGAGAGAGAGAGAGAGAGATGGATGCACCGTTTTTAAGTGTGGAACTAACAATGATATGGTAACTATAGTAATAAAGAAATACCCTTTTTCTTTTAAGTAGAGAATCATAAATGATTTCTCTTTGGATTATTACTCTGATAACACAGAAACAGTAAAATTGTATCTGATGGCTATGAATAATAGAATAAATTTCCCGCTATATTTAATGCAAAATCTTATCGTTTATAAGTACAGTAGTTCTTCATTTAGAAAAATTTTACTTTCAACAACGATCAACGTAAGAAACCAAAAGATGAGATAAGACTGGTTTTAGATTGTATTTTCAGAGTAGTAACAATTGCCAGCTTTGTGTTCAATATTCTTCCTAATATAATTATACATTTGACTTTCATCGAATATGTTGATATATTCATTCATTATTTTCTATGGAATTCCTTGCTTCCAGGGAACGTAGTTCGTCATCGTAGCTTTGAGGTCTTTCTGAAGTCGTCTACAAGAGGAAAGAAGGGGAATGTATATCCAGCTGACCACAGCTATTAAAGTTTCTCTGACAGACATCACATTAAGATTGTAAGTAAAATCTTATTTTGAAAGCGCTATTATTTATATTGGGTTGGGAGGTATAATTATTTCAGTAACCTCAACAGTAACAAAACAAAGAAATACAAATACCAATTATATGCAATTATATTCAATATATAATTGTTAATGTCTCCACGACTGAAGTCCATTGTCATTTAAATTGCATATTTCCCAAAAATATTGTCTATATATGGAATCATAGAACTGTAGCGAAAACTAATGATAAACTAAATGACATTTTAAATATGATTTATAACACTGAATTCAATTTTTAGAATTCCTTCCACAAAATATGCACGTATGAATGTACATTGCTACTATCATCACATCTTAACGATGAGGATTTGTTGATAAAAACTGCACTGGACTTTAAAAGAAAGTAATCATTCACATCATGATCTGCTCTTTTCGTCCTTTTGTATTATTCATCTCGATGGAGAGAGAGAGAGAGAGAGAGAGAGAGAGAGAGAGAGAGAGAGAGAGAGAGAGAGAGAGTGGGGGGGTCATAGTGATTCGATAATGGCTGAACCTGGAACACTAAATTTCAGGACATAGCGACATTATAGTTATTTAATTTGCCTTTTTGTACAGGCAGTGTTTGTACCGTCAATGCAAAGTCCAAATGCCCTTGTTTATACGGTGGTTTCTTCTTGAACTTGGAATAGATAGTAATAACTGCCTTCCGTTACGTTCTTCTTCAAAAACACTCAATGTTTAAGGAATCCTTTCCTACATTTACTATAAAAATTATATTTTTCAGGAATATATTATCACCGTAAAAAGAGACTCAATTCACTTGTAGATTCTCATCACCATCTGAAAGAGCTAAGGGTCTACTATATTTTGAAATATGCTCCAGTGATGTCCTGCATTAAATACGATTAACTGACAAAAGTTATTTGATTCTTCTTTATTCCGAAATTATTTAACAGAGTTAACATTCGCTAATATTCAGAACAAAACAACATAACTGCTTTTTATTGCATTATGTATATTCCAAACAACCAATAGTCATCTGCATTTTAATTATTCAACGTTCCATTGATCTCTCTTATTTTTGGACATTGATTGTTTTAGAAATGAAAATACCTTAAACTATTTTTATTACATACATGGACAGTATTATTTAGCTATTTTTTTAAACCTATATAAATTCTGTAATTGTTAATGTTACAGTCTTTAGGAATAAACGGCTCTCTCTCTCTCTCTCTCTCTCTCTCTCTCTCTCTCTCTCTCTCTCTCTCTCTCTCTCTATATATATATATATATATATATATATATATATATATATATATATATATATATATATATATGATACGGACAAAATCAGAATTATCTTAGATTTGTGTGAAATAAGAAAATCCCATACACAACGGTTACCGATGTTGCGTTCCATACCTGTAGGCGTCCGCTCTTCGGTACCTGTACGTGTCTGCTATTACGAGATCTCGGCACGGAGTTGTTCCCCAGACGTTGCCTACAAGTTACACAGTCCTCCACAATGTCATTGTTACGTCACTATCGTGAAAAGTTCTGATGTTTCAGTTGGTTTTTTGGCTTGTGTTTGCGATGAGTTTGAGGTAGAAAAGAAAGAAAAATTGCTGGATATTTACCAAAGCAAAGAAAAGCTTAACGGATATGCTGTGAAATTTTGTGCTGTTGATAACAAAAACCACAGAATTCGAATGACGAGTGGCATGGAAGTCATTATAAATAGTACATCGAGCAGCATTAATGTGATGTGAATATTCGAAGTATTGAGAGTATTAATTTTTGTTACAGTCTTGTTTCGCATATGAATCATTGTCAGGCATCAAAATGAACTTGGAGAGGAGTTGAAGGTAGGTCCCTTTTTCAAAGCTGTGACTCTACCATGACTCTCCTTAATATTACTAACCGAAATGGAAACCATTGGTTCTCAAATCTCTTTAAACTCTACTGACTCCCAATTATACGATCACGAAAGTACTGGCATTTATTGGTAAATTTTCACTATTATTCAAGTTAGCTAGGAAAATTACATTAATGAATTAAAATCATGATTTATTCTCTCTCTCTCTCTCTCTCTCTCTCTCTCTCTCTCTCTCTCTCTCTCTCTCTCTCTCTCTCTCTCTCTCTCTCTCTATATATATATATATATATGTGTGTGTGTGTATTTATATTATCTAGCAGAGTCAGGTGTTTTCTTCCTTTGCAATCCATCACTTTTTATTTACTGTGTGTGAAGTTTATATCCTCCTTATTACTATTGTCATTATCTTTTATTGTAATTATCATCATCATTAATGATTAATTACCGTAGTATGATACAGTTTGGTTATCATCAACAGTTTAAGTAACAAATATTGAGAAGCTTTTTTTTTTCCTATCGTAAAATAACAATTATGTGATTATGACGCATGAATTCCTGGCTCTCAATCGAGTGCTAATTCTGTTTTCATTAGCGAGTCTTTGCAAAAGTTATTGCTGATTAAAAACTGTAACGTCATTGCTAAGCTTAATTATATAGGATTTACGCTTTAAATCCTTTTGACTATTTTTTTTTTCCATGACTACATGCGATTTCCGTTGTAATTATTTGTTTCAGACGCTGAGCATTTCAAATACTGTTTCCTGAGCAATGTTTTGATCTTAGAATTTAGCAAAATTAAAAGGCGACATGACACTAAAGAAAAAAAAAATAGTGCCTATAATCCCATAGCAAGCGGAAACAATATCTAACGGGTTTTTAAAGGGGGGACTGGCAGAACAAATTCGGTAGGTGGCTCTGTGGTGAAGGGAGGCACTAATACAGCCGACTGTCAATAAATTGTCTTAGGTGTAGGAAGGTTTTTTTTTTTTTTCGGAGTGCGGGGGTTGGCTAAAGTTTAATAAAGCATTTACAGTGAAGATCTGGGGGTCAGCCACCTGACATCTGACAGTAGACTATAGCAAAAACGAAATCATCTTATTTGGTCGAATTATTTTTGACCACTTACAATTTGTACACAATAACTAACATAAAATACCTCTAGGTGTACTTGATAATTTTACCAAAAACATGATAGTTATTAATTTTCGGCTAAAAACTCATTCCAATATACTTCAAGTTGGGGCTATCAGTTTTCTAAAAAAAACAATATTTTTACTTATGATTTATTAAATATATAATTTGTTTTCCAGTTTTATCTTTATATTTAATTTTGCAATGGCTTTTGTATTTTTAATATCCTCTAATTTCTAATTAACAGAAGAAAAATATCTAATTTTTAATTGATACCCGTGATATTTGTCATTGATTTAAACTATGATGATAAGGTAGGAAGATAAAAATCTCACAAACAGACAAGTACCCCATAGATATAAGTGTTTCTGTGCGCGCGCGCTTGTGTGTGTGTGCGTCTCTGTAACCATGGCTGATTCTCCAGACGAAAATTGATACTTTGAGAAAACTTAAAGGAACAGGGAAGAAGAAAGACTTACTGGAACGGCAAGTGAGCATTTTACATTACAACGTGGAGGAAAACCATTATTTTACCGTATGTATACATGTTTAAATATTATAGACTTATGGCATAGGCTTAGATATGTACATTTAGTATGGTTGGTAGGCTAGCTTATAATAATAAAATTATATAGCATTAATTTCTGTAACATCGTCACTGTTAAATGTATCCCTCCTTTCTGGTTTTCCTCATATTTTGACCAATGAATATATTGAAAGTTTTATTCATCAGCCGCCAAAACGTTTTGTTGTAATTTAGTGATGCGGGAGTTCAATATCTCAATATTGTTTTCAGCTTTGTCGTTTAAGTCTTCAATTTGACGACAACATTTCTACCAAGCAGGAGCCAGTGGCAAAGTTTCACAATGTATTACCTTGTGCTATTACTTTGTGAATCATCTCCAAAAACTTCCCCTTTGTAACTAAAAGCCGTATGTTAGAATTCTTCTTGTCTTATGAGAAATGTCTGGGCGATAAAATAGAGATATTGTATGATTAGAGTTAGGTTAAATATTCTATCAGTTTGTATATTGCTTCAACCAAGTAAGCACTTATACATTTTTATAGTAGAATCAATTATTTAATTTTTATTTTTACATATGTATCCATAGTAAGCATTTGTATGAATTAAAAGTCTTGGTAATCAAGTTCATTGTTTATTATCACTGGAGATAGAATTCAGGAGAAAAATTCTGCTCTCTGGTTGTGTTGTTCTTTTTGTTGTTCTCCAAGGATCAGGAAGTTATAACTTTCGTGACTATTAGTTAAAATCATAAAGGCAACCCGTTACAAAGTACATATGAGCGTCTCCCTTTATGCGTGTGCCACCTAGTACCGACTCAATTCCGCCGGTACCTTATCGAGAGTCTAGCTCAAACTAATGTTCAATGTTAAGAAAAGGGAAAACGAAAGAAATGTGGTAAGGAGAATTTTTTTTAGGTTTTCCAAAATAAGGAAATATTCGCCAAGAAATCAGGAATGACAATATATATTTTATCTTTGGGTTGCATATCTTATATTAATTACTTTTGGCTTCATACACTTGTAAATGGATAGCTGCGCCAAAAAAAAAAAATAAATAAAAATAAATAAAAAATTGGATATTGGACAAAATCACACACACACACACACTACACACACACATACACACACATGAAACCATCAAAAACATATTTTTATCATTTGATAAATGGATGTCAAGAGAAAAGGACTGTCCCTCTCGTTGGGGACTTATTTAAATAAATTAACCACAAATCTGGTAGGATTTACATACCCTGTTTCCTTTCATGTCAAATTTTGGTTGAAGCTTTGTGATTTTTTATTTTTTTCAATTATCTGGAACTTCTTTGGAGTTTATTTTTAAGAGTGTTTGTTGCATAGGATGCAAAGCTTAAATATGTGTAAGCCATGATTCATTAGTGCCATGACTTGAGTACAATTATGTATCGGATATATTTTTTATTAGATAATATTCGAATAAGATATATGGTTGTGCACGTAGCGCAGGGAAAAAAAGTGTTTTATTATTATTATTATTATTATTATTATTATTATTATTATTAGTTAGTAGTAGGATTGCCAAGGCACCAGCCGCCCGTTGATATACTACTTCTAGAAAGTTATACTGTCCTTTAACTTGCCAGAGAGTACCACATTAGATCTTTCTCTCTCGCTACGTTTCATTTTCTCTTTGTCTATATATGAACAACAAATAGTCAGGCCTATTCTTTACATAGTCTTCTCTGTCCTCATACACCTGACAACACTGAGATTACCAAACAATTCTTCTTTACCCAAGTGGTTACTGCACTGTAATTGTTCATTGGTTACTTTCCTCTTGGTAGAAGAGACTCATTACCTATGGTAAGCAGTTCTTTTAGGAAAAGGACAGTCCAAAATCAAATCGTTGTTCTCTAGTTTTGGTTAGTAACATAGCCTCTGTACCTCGGTCTTCCTGTCTTGGGGTAGAGTTTTCTTGCTTGACGGTATATTCGGCCACACTATTTTATCTAATTTCTCTTCCTCTTGCTTTATTAAAGTTTTATAGTTAGAATAGGAGATATTTATTTTGGTGTTAATAGTGTTCTGGGAATATTATATTTTTCCCTTTTTCTTTTTCTTACTGGGGTATTTTACTTGTTGGAGCCCTTGGGCGTATATCCTCTTGCTTTTCTAACTAGGGTGGTAGCTTAGCAATTAATAATGATAACAATAACCCTAGTTGAAAAAGCAGAGTGATATAAGTTCAAGGATTCGGACAGGGAAAAATAGCCTAGTGAGGAAATGAATTAAGGAAATAAATAAAGTATATGAGAAGTAATGAATAATTGAAATTAAATATTCTAAGAACTGTAGCAACATTACAACATCTTCCATATATAAGTTATAGAATAAGACTTATGTCAGCCTGTTCAACATAAGAAAATATTTGCGGCAAGGTTGAACTTTTGAAGTTCTACCGATTCAACTACCCGAATAGGAAGATCATTCCACAACTTGGTCACCATTGAAATAAAACTTCTGGAATACTCTAAAGTATTAAGTATCATAATGAAGCAGGCCTGATAGGTTTATATATATATATATATATATATATATATATATATATATATATATATATATATATATATATATATATATATATATATATATATATATATATATATATATAAATTCATAAAAGGATGTGATGGTCACCAATGTGTATATCGTCATTTAGATGGTAACTGAGAGATGGCCTAAAAGCAACTAACTTTATTTCAACAGAACGCAAGGTTTTATAACAACCGTTTCAGTGAAAGGAGGTCTCAGAAAGTCAAACAGATCAATAAAAGCAGATACAGACTTAAACCGTTTATTCGTACTAGGGAAGAGTGATAAAACAAAACAATTATCGTTACAGTGTACTAACGTGTATGATACACGTATGGTACACTGTTCCATCATGAAAAGCACGTGTAACCCCAAATAATCCAAGGCATTGACACCAATGCCATTCATACTTGACAAGCTGTTACATGACCAAAATTGGGAAAACCTTTTTTTTTTATTTAATTTTTTTTTTTACCTTCGCCGCATCGGAGCCATAGGAGATTCGTTCCCAAAATAATTACAATTTACAAAGGACGTTGACGAAAAGTTGATGTTTATTATTAGTAAACACTGACACTTACACCTTAACTATGTAAAAAAAAAAAACACCATAGCGATTAGATATAGCAATGTTAATCTCTTAAAACATGAGGAAAAGATATTTCAAAATTGAGTGAGATAGAATATCATATGAGATTATGTTGAACAATCATTAACACGTGTACGGGTAAAACTCTTAACCCTTCTTGATATATAATCATGTGAGCAGGAGACAATGAAAATATATATTATTCTGTTTGCAACGTTGCTGTAACAGGATCAAATAGACTTATTGTAGTTAATGATGCTACCATAACCAGGTAACAAAATTCACAGTCTTACCCTGCCGTTCTCTTTTTACAGTTTTGTAATCTTTATATCTCTTACACACACGCACACACACATGTATATATATATATATATATATATATATATATATATATATATATATATATATATATATATATATATATATATATATATATATATATATATATATATATATATATACATACATATATATAAACAGTGGTACCTCTACATACAAATTTAATCCGTTCCACAACCGACTTCGGGTGTAGGAAATGTTCGGATGTAGAATCGAATTTCCCATTTGAATACATTGAAATAGGATTAATCCGTGGTTGAGCCCAAAAACCTGTGATAACTCCTTGATAAATTACTACACATAATTACACATGACAATAATGCACATAATTACACATGACAATAATGCACTCTAAATTAGATAATAGACATGTAAAAAAGAATAATTATAAAGAAATCATAAATAAGAAACAGGTTTTTAGCGTCACTTTACCTGAAAAAGTCCAGCGCAGGTGTCGGTCTAGCTACGCAGAGAGGAGACGGACGGGCGGCGAGTATGTAAAGAGGGTGACTACGATAAACGTACACTACTGTAACTTATTCTAACTTACACTAAGTGAACTTTAACCTAACTTAGCTTATTTATTTTTTTTCATTTTTATATTTTATATTATTTTTTTACATTTTCTTTTTTTCTTTTTGATGATTAATTTTAATCCCTTTCACTCTCTACACTTAAAATTGTTTGAATTTTTTTCTCTTCACTCTTTGCCATTTTCTTTGAACCACTTCCTTCCTCTTCATCACGAGTTCGCTACGTAGTTCTTTTAAAGAAGCTATCGATAGAAAGTTGCTTGGTATGGATTTTCAGAATGTTTCGAAAATGAGTTAGGCAAACATCATCGAACTGCACAACTACACGACAAACCTGCAATTTTTTGGGATGGTATTTGTCGATGAAGTCGACCATGTCTTGATATTTTCCTAACAACTCTTTTATTTGCGCCGAACCTAACACATGTTCTACTTTCTCGATCCTTTCCTCGTCATCACTCATGTGCTCAGACATAGCGTGGAGTTCTTTGAGCTCCTCTGTAGTAAGTTCGTCGTGATGTTCGGCGACGAGTTCCGTGATGTCATCTGCGTCGACCTCCAGACCCATGGACTTCTCAAGGGAGACGATTTCCTCTACGTCTTCCGCTGCACCCACCACGGGATCAGGTTCGGGGTCAAAACCTTTGAAATCTCTGGGAGAAACTGCATCAGGCCACAGCTTCTTCCAGGCAGAATTGAGGGTTCGTCAAGTTGATCCCACCCAAGCCTGATCTATGATCTTCAAGCAGTAAACGATGTTAAAGTGGCTTTTCTAAAATTCACGCAAAGTTAAGTTTGTGCTTTGCATGACATTAAAGCACTGCTTGAATAGGTGCTTGGTGTAGAGCTTCTTGAAGTTTGCGATGACTTGCTGGTCCATGGGCTGGAGGATAAAGGTGGTATTCGGTGGAAGATACAGGACCGTTATGAACTTGAATTCTTCGAAGATATCTTCTTCGAATCCGGGGGGTGGGGGGTGGTGATGGCGGGTGAGCGTGTGCATTGCAAGGCATAGCGGGCACTTTAAAAGCAATTTCTGCTCATGAAGATTCTTCTTCACAGAAGGACTGAAAACTTGATTAACCCATTGGACAAAGAACTGCCTAGTGACCCAGGCCTTCGAGTTGGATCGCCAGAAAACATGAAGCTGGTCCTTATCCACATTCTGTGCCTTAAAGGCCCTAGGGTTCTCTGAATGGTAAACCAGTAAGGGCTTGACTTTAAAGTCCCCGCTAGCGTTGGCACATAGGGCAAGAGTCAACCGATCCTTCATTGGCTTATGCCCAGGCAATTTCTTCTCTTCGGCGGTGATGTAGGTTTGACTGGGCATCTTCTTCCAAAACAGCCCGGTTTCATCACAATTGAACACCTGCTGCTCTACCTAGCCTTCTTCCTGCACGGTCCTTTCAAAGCTCTTCACAAAGTCAGCTGCAGCCTTTGTGTCCGCACTAGCAGCCTCTCCGTGGCGAACAACTGAATGAATCCCGGACCGGTTCTTAAATTTCTCAAACCAGCCACGAGATGCCTTGAAATAGTCTGAGGAACGTTTGGTTGTACTCTCCCCAGCATCACCCCCAGAGCTCGCCTCCTTCAAGTCAGTGAAGATGGCGTGCGCCTTCTCGCAGATGATAGTTTCGGTGATGGTGTCGGCAACAATCTCCGTTCCATCTCTTCTATGACAGGGCTACGACGTTTTGAAATGATGGTGATCCCCTTAGAAGGTTTCACTGCTTTTATGGCTTCTTTCTGTTTCAAGATTGTCGAGATCGTCGACATGTTTCGTCTATATTCTCTTGCAAGTTCACTCACGCGGACGCCACGCTCATGCTTTTCAATAATTTCTTGCTTTACTTCTAAAGAAAGCATTTCCTTCTTCCTTTTCTCACCACTACCACTTGCGAAACTAAGCCTTTTAGGACCCATGATTTACGTAACATACCGTAAAAGGATGAACGTAAAAAATCAAGATTAAAATACAGTTAATAGCACAACGCACAGGGCACAACCACACGAAGCCGACGAGAACAGAGGAATGACCCAAGCCATGCTAATTGAGGGTCCCTCAGAGGTCGAAGTGCTGCCTTCTATCGGCGGAAATAAAAAATACAT
>NC_090747.1:47366752-47376752 GCF_036898095.1 Palaemon carinicauda | reverse complement strand
AGAGAGAGAGAGAGAGAGAGAGAGAGAGAGAGAGAGAGAGAGAGAGAGAGAGAGAGAGAGAGAGAGAGAGCGCAGAAGGTTTAAATGTCCCTCGAAAGACAGAGACAAAAGACTGTGACATTGCCCTATCATGCAGGACAATGCCCTATATACATATGAATAGAGTCCAAGCCCCCTTTTCACCCAAGCTAGGAACAAAGTGGACTAGGCAATGGCTGCAGATGACTCAGCTGAAAGACTTATAGGCTCCCTCAACCACCCATTCTTAGCTGACAAGGAAGGTGTGGGACTCGAACCCCAATCTGGCAATCGTCAGTCAGGTACAGCCTGAGGGCTACCAATTCCACATATCAAGTTCTACTATTTTCTGTATCCTTGCTTACGGGCTCAGTGATTGTTAATCTCCTTCCGCAGTATTCACTCTAATAAATTAATGAAACTATACGATACCATTTATTCCTCACGAATCTGGGGAGTGGGTAATGATTTAAAAGGTTTCGACCATAAATAATTAACAAATGAAATCCCTAAGAAGATTTAAAGAAGCTTCACTGGTAAAACTCAAAGCATGCAAAGCTTCACATATATAGACAGGCTGGAAGAGGAACCCCGTGTCTCTAGGCATCCTTAATGACAATAAAGGACTGTAATTGTCTTCTTAATTAGCAGAGTAGCATACCCAACCCAGGCCAATGTTAATTGCGTAGAGTATCTTTGATTAAACTCTCTAGTTATAATGAGACAAGGGGGAAGTCCTAACCTTATTAGAGTTGCCGTTAGGAGCAATGGCAATGATAGTAGCCCAACCCTTCCCCGTTCCAATAACCATTGCGCGATTTCTGGATATAATGTATTTTCCGATAATAAATATTTCAGAGATTTATCAACTCAATGACTTAAATGCAGATTATTGCATTTCATTTAAAAAAGATAAAAGTATTTTTCCTTATAATATATTAACATACAAAAATATGATATGCGTATATATGAAGGTGTTGAAATATGCTAAAAAACTCAACATATAGTGGCATGAATGCAATCTACATGATGTATTTGTTTTATATATAGATTATGAGAATGATTATGAGAAAACCAATATTCATTATTATCCACGAAAAAAACTTATTTTGCGTTAATTTTCCAGGTTTTTTTTTCTATCCCGTTTAGTTGATTAATTCAATGATAAACATTTTCAAACTTGTATGAATAGAGCAGTCTTGCAAACATTTAGTGTAAAGTTCATAGAGTTTTACTCCTTTGAAATCTCCTCAGTCTCTTAATAAATTAATTGTTTGACCATCTTTTGCTTTGTGGCCTCATTTTATTCCTTTTGAAGTTTTCTTTACTCCTCCAGTTATTAGTTTTGATACTGGCTCAGATATTTAATTATTTCTATCAGAAAAATTATTTTTTATATCTGGTAGAGCATTGCATAAAAAGTCTCTGCAATTTTTGTTACCCCATATGTTTTGTTGATAATAGTAAAATTTTCCTCATTTAAAGCAGATATCGATTCCAAGTCTTAATACTTCTTCCTTTCTTTAATTTTCAACAATTTTGGTCTGATTGTGTTCACAAATGTCATGGTTTTTAGTTTATTTACCCATTTGGGAAGCTGTGCTAATTCAATTTTATCTTCGTTGGATTTTACCATCATTTAAAATGATTTCATTATTACTCTTTTATTTAAGAAATTTTCCATTTATCTCTTTATTTCTTTAAATTGATAATCCTCACCAATGAGAACAAATCTCTCTCTCTCTCTCTCTCTCTCTCTCTCTCTCTCTCTCTCTCTCTCTCTCTCTCTCTCTCTCTATATATATATATATATATATATATATATATATACATGTATATATATATATATATATATATATATATATATATATATATATATATATATATACACACACATAAATATTTATATATATATATATATATATATATATATATATATATATATATATATATAAATTATTATTATTACTATCCAAGCTACAACCCTAGTTGGAAAAGCAAGATGCTATAAGCCCAGGGGCTCCAACAGGGAAAAATAGCTCAGTGAGGAAAGGAAATTAGGAAATAAATAAATGAAGAGAACAAATTAACAATAAATCATTCTAAGATAAGTAACAACGTCAAAACAGACATGTCATATATAAACTATTAACAACATCAAAAACAAATATGTCATAAACTATAAGAAGACTCATGTCCGCCTGGTCAACAAAAATCATTTGCTCCAACTTTGAACTTTTGAAGTTCTACTGATTCAACCACCCGATTAGGAAGATCATTCCACAACTTGGTCACAGCTGGAATAAAACTTCTTGAGTACTGCTTAGCATTGAGCCTCGTGATGGAGAAGGCTTGGCTATTAGAATTAACTGCCTGCCTAGTATTACGAACAGGATAGAATTTTCCAGGGAGATCTGAATGTAAAGGATGGTCAGAGTTATGAAAAATCTTATGCAACATGCATAATGAACTAATTGAACGACGGTGCCAGAGATTAATATCTAGATGAGGAATAAGAAATTTAATAGACCGTAAGTTTCTGTCCAACAAATTAAGATGAGAATCAGCAGCTGAACACCAGACAGGAGAACAATACTCAAAACAAGGTAGAATGAAAGAATTAAAACACTTCTTCAGAATAGTTTGATCACCGAAAATCTTGAAAGACTTTCTCAATAAGCCTATTTTTTGTGCAATTGAAGAAGACACAGACCTTATATGTTTCTCAAAAGTAAATTTACTGCCGAGAATCACACCTAAAATTTTGAAAGAGTCATACATATTTAAAGAAACATTATCAATACTGAGATCCGGATGTTGAAGAGCCACCGTCCTTGACCTACTTACAATCATACTTTGAGTTTTGTTAGGATTCAACTTCATACCCCATAATTTGCACCATGCACTAATTCTAGCCAAATCTCCTAAGGGATTCACCAACCCTAGATCTACATTCAGGGGATGGAATTGATGCAAAGAGAGTAGCATCATCTGCATATGCAACAAGCTTGTTTTCTAGGCCAAACCACATGTCATGTGTATATAGTATGAAAAGTAATGGGCCAAGAACACTACCCTGTGGAACACCAGATATCACATTCCTATAATATATATATATATATATATATATATATATATATATATATATATATATATATATATATATATGTGTGTGTGTGTATATGTGTGCGTGTGCATATACATATATATATATATATATATATATATATATATATATATATATATATATGTGTGTGTGTGTGTGTGTGTGTGTTTATATGTGTGCGTGTGCATATATATATATATATATATATATATATATATATATATATATATATATATATATATTTATATATATATATATATATATATATATATATATATATATATATGTATACAGTATATGTATATATATATATATATATATATATATATATATATATATATATATATATATAATATATATATATATACATGTATGTATGTATATATATATGTATATATATATATGTATATGTACATATATATATATATATATATATATATATATATATATATATATATATATATATATATATATATATATATATATATATATATATATATATTCCCAATCTGTTTTAATCCTTCTCCACCATCGCCTACTGTTCTAAAATTCATGAGGCAGATAAACAACATATATGACAACAATTCCTTTGGAGTACTCCGTTGTTTAAAGGTTAAAGGTGACTGGTTTCAGTTTCGGTTCCATCAGAATAGATACTCACTAGAACGTCAGCCGGGCAAGCCCAACCCCCCACTGCGGTGCCCTACCACAGCAGTAGCCTCCCCAGTAAACAGCTTTAACTCACGGTCCTGGGCGGGGATCGATCTCTTGCCATGCGAAATGCTAGGCAAACACGTAACCACTGTACTAGCCAGGAAACTCATTTGGTAATAGGAAATTAGCAGACCTACAGTAGAGTTTGCTGGTGATTCTGGCTTTATTAGCACAATTTGCAATGCTTGCTTATCAGAATGCATGAAATATTACACAAGGTTTTTCTCAAGATGAACGGAAGAAAGACAATGATGATGAAAACGGAGTGTGCAAAGGAAAATGAAATATCATTGGAAGAAGAAAGAGTTAATGACGTAGAATACTTAGGAATTATGATCTCCAATTCATGGTCTTCAGAATTAAATTATAGTGAAATATAGACATAAGCAAATCATACAATAGCTAGGTTAAGTAAAATGTGGATATCAAATTACTTGAATAAACATATAACAATAACACTAGTGTCAAATTAGTGAGATCGGTGTTATTGTATGGATATGAGTTATGGTGTGACAATGAATAAAAAAATGTAGATTTCGGAAAAAAAACCCCTAAGGAGAATATTTCGAGTTAATGGTAGGCAAAGATTAGAAATGAAACTATAAGAGATTATTCAAGTGCCATATGTGAATGAGATCATGGTGAGGGGTAGATGGAAATGGTTTAGGCATGCTCTTCGAACTCCCCAAGAGAGATTACTTCACCGAACGCTTAACTATGCTAAACAAGACACTAGAAGAGTTGGAAGACCCAAGCCTACATGAGTGGAACTATGGACCTTTAAGTAGGAAATGGTGAATGTAGAAGTATTGAAATAAAAGCTCAAGAAAATTAAGTGGGCATTCTCATTAAAATGAAAAAAATGCGAGTAACGTAGGAATGTTTTGTAGTACTAATGGCAGTGATACAGTTTTAATTATCTAACTAAATAAGTAGTAAAAACTTAAGATCATCGTAACGTATGTACCAACAATATTCCATACAGAGGGAAAAATATTTACAGTTTATGAAAATATGAAGATATGTATGAAATAGATAAGACTATTTGTATTAGGTTTGAACAATTTCTATGTTTAAGTAGCTTAAAAAGAAAGAAAAAAAAAAGAGATGAGAATCAGCCGGAGCTACTTATGGAGTAAGAACAAGGAAGGGCAGAGGAGACATGTTTGTAGATTTTACTGAAAGAAGTGTTTAGCGCTACAGTGACATATTTATCCTTGGATCTGAAATATCGGATTAGCATGATATATATATATATATATATATATATATATATATATATATATATATATATATATATATTTATATATAATTTCTTTTACGATCCAACGATTTTCAAAATAAAATTCTACATAACAAGGGATCAACTTTCCCTTTACATGCACGTGTTAACAGATATCTATTACTTAGTAGGAACTTAAGAACAATACTTGTCCAATGCTAAAATGAAAAAAAGTACTACATGTTTTGCTTCATATTGAAAATGAATTTAATTTTCCTAAAGTTTCATGAAAAAATCTACCTTTCGAACAATAGTTGATTAATGAAAACATGAAAACGGCGATAAACATTACACACACACACACACACACACACACACACACACACACATATATATATATATATATATATATATATATATATATATATATATATATATATATATATATATATATATATATATATATATATATATATATATATATATATATATATATGTGTGTGTGTGTGTGTGTGTGTGTGTGTGTGTGTAGCTTATACATGCATTTTGTAGATATTGGGTGTATCTAACTTACTTTACTTACTGTTGCAATCATAAATGAAGCACCATTTTTTTTTATCATCACTATCACTGTATGGTCATCCTAATAATATCAATGAATTCGTTTATAAAGTTTCTCCTAATATTATATAATTTTTGTTAG
This sequence comes from Palaemon carinicauda, assembly GCF_036898095.1. Taxonomy (NCBI): domain Eukaryota; kingdom Metazoa; phylum Arthropoda; class Malacostraca; order Decapoda; family Palaemonidae; genus Palaemon; species Palaemon carinicauda. The sequence continues at coordinate 47,370,989 of NC_090747.1, read as the reverse complement.
TGAGATAAAGGGAAATACTTAAACAGAATTATGACCACATTTAGTGAAATTCATTATCAAAAACTTCGCCATATAACTATAGGAGATTATTTTGTCAGTGTCTGAAGATTCATCTGAAGAGAATAGGGTTTTGGTAGTTTAAATGTTAACCTGCAACTTGTATATCATCAGATAATGTGAAAACGGAAAAATTAAAACACATTTTCATGATAATAGGTTGCTTTAAATTAGACCTTTTACTGTTACGTTTGGTCAATATAAATGAGGTATTTTATTATCACATAAAAGTATCAAAGAACAGGGTAAATGGTTGCTCACTTACAAAAACATTATTCATTAGTCAATGGTAAAAAGCATCTAAAAAAAAAAACATATATTCTTTGTAGTCTTCCTTTAAAACATTGTTGTGCTTATCAGAGAGTCTCACTTCGTTTGTTCGTGGATTTTACTGCTTATCTTTTCTATGAAAGTTGAAAACTCTTTCAGATTTTCAGATACTCTTGAAAATTATCCTCAAGTTTTCCGTTCTTGTTGTTACTCTTCATCTGACCTTGATTTGCTAAGGAAAGCCTATTGTAACACATAAAAATTATGTGTCTCTAATCATAATCTCTAATATACCTATTCTAGAATTTTTTTCCATAAGAAAATTATTGTTATATTTAAACTGAAATAATATGAACAAGGATCATTTATTCGTTTAAATTACATGGGCAGGAATTTTATGTCCAGTATCTATATAAAGGCAGATCCAAACGCTCCGTTTTGCACAATAATTTGTCTGCGCAGTCTTAAGACGGAATGAAAACCTTAAGAGTTTATTGCGTCTACACAGTAGCATGATGTTTGCACGCGTTTCGCTCAGTTTTGTCAACATCATCATGGAGGAGGTACTCCTTTTGTCAGTTTTCACGTGTTGTGTTGTGAAACAAAAAAAAATTGGAACGTCTCAGAAGTACCTGGCGTTCAAAGTGGTCGCAAAAGTGCTTTTGAAAAGGCAAATTTTCCCCATAATAAATTACTGCGTGAACTACGCGATGAGCCTAATAATTGGCGCAATTACTTGCGAATGGACACAGAAACATATACTTATTTATTGGAACTAGTGACACCCCGTATCATTAAAGAAAATAAGTGTATGAGAACAGCATTTTCACCACCTGAAAGGCTAATGCAAAAAATTCTTTGAGGAACTCTCGAGAACATTGCCTAAGGTCTGCCATTGTCGCTTGTTGAATTAAAACTGATGCACAAAGCGAAACAAAAGACGGTGCTACCGTCTACACGTACCGACTTGTCTTCACATGTCATGGATATCTATGCTCTCCTCGCTCAGTCATCGCTGCAACTGTACCGTCTTGCGCCGGAGTCAAAACTGCTGTTTTCCTGTCCACGCGCAACGTTTTATCTGCAACGTCTTGAACTGTGCAGACAAAAGCGTGTGGACTAGCCTAGGAAAAATTAGGGGTAGTCGAAATCCGCTTCAGCAAAGCTAATTTTTTTTTCTTTTATTGAACGAAAATTACGAAGTTTTGGAGAGGGCATTACTCTGATTTTTTTTTTCATCTACAAAATACTATTTGAAGCCGGTGCTGGAAACTTATTTAAAAATTTCAATAGTTTACTTTACATTTGGTGATAATATGAATGAAAAATGATCAGTGATGTAAATATGACTGTTTTGCTATTCAATGAAGTATGAGGAATAACATTAACGGCTTTTTTGGGTGAAAAACTTCCCTCTATCTTTTTCCTCGAAAAAGCTTAAAAAGTTAAAATTTTTCATATCCATCACACAAAATTAGTTGTAATAAATGAAAACAGATTATAGATATCCTTAATAATGATATATATTTGAGAGATAAAATCCTAATAAAAAAAAAGATTTAATTCAGAATCAAACACATGTCAATGAAGGTTCAACGAAAAAGAAAATTCAATTTGGGATACAGAAATATATTGATTGGAACAGGCGATGGTTCTCTTTCTCTCTCTCTCTCTCTCTCTCTCTCTCTCTCTCTCTCTCTCTCTCTCTCTCTCGAGAGAGAGAGAGAGAGAGAGAGAGAGAGAGAGAGAGAGAGAGAGAGAGAGAGAGAGATGTTCGATTAAAAATAAATATTTCCGGGGTTATGTCAATTTTACCCTGGTTCCTTAAGAAAGATTCTTGTCTCACAATGCAGATTAGGGTCTAACTTTTAATTCCACTCGAAGTTAGAAAAACAAAGTTATTCAACAAATAGAATGAAATTAGAAGGTCTCTAAGGTAAGAAATTCAGAAAAAAATAGTAAAAAAAAGGAAATACAGCAGTCGCTAATTCATGCTCCTTGAAAATAATTAAACTAAAAAAGTAATAGACGATTTGCTCAATTGGAGAAAGCTGAATGCTCTGGCAATTAGCTAGATGATAGGAAAGGTTATTGATTGTTTAAACTATAAGGATAAACACTGATCTTTTATTGAATGCATCATTATATAGTAGAATGAGATAATTAGAATTAAAAACTCGTTTTTACCAATGGAAGTGCGGTAAAGATTGATGCTGACGAGCACATGTATAGCAATCAGATGATAAAAATCCCCCTTGTATATTTCGAAGTATCATTCTTTTTTTTTTCCTTTTTAGCTTTTTGAAATTTCGGAAAAATTAAGAACTTTCGACATGAGTCTCTGACCTTTTGTCTATGGTCAGAGTAGTCGAAAATGTTCTTGTTAAGAATAATTTGTTTTAGAAAAATTTCAGATAAGTATATCTATCTAAGTATATATATATATATATATATATATATATATATATATATATATATATATATATATATATATATATATATATATATTTATATATATATATATATGTAGATATATATAGATATATATATATATATATATATATATATATATATATATATATATATATATATATATATATATAGATATATATATATATATATATATATATATATATATATATATATATATATAGATAGATAGATAGATATATATATATAGATATATATATATATATATATATAGATATATATATATATATGTATATTTATATATGTATATTATATATATATATATATATATATATATATATATATATATATATATATATATATATATATATATATAGATATATATATATATATATGTATATTTATATATATATATATATATATATATATATATATATATATATATATATCTATATATATATATATATATATATATATATATATATATATATATATATATATAAATATATATGTATACACACATACATATATATATTTATTTTTATGTATATATATATATATATATATATATATATATATATATATATGTATATATATATATATATATATATATATATATATATAAAATACATATATGTATATATAAATGTATATATTTATTTATATATATATATATATATATATATATATATATATATATATATATATATATATATTTATATATGTATATATATATGTATATATATATATATATACAGTATATATATATATATATATATATATATATATATATATATATATATATATATATATATATATATATATATATATATATATAAACATACATATATATATATATATATATATATATATATATATATATATATATATATATATATATATATGTATATATATGGAAACAATGTTCATTGGAACACTTTAATAATGTTATGAATAGGAGATATGAAAGTAATAATTTGATTGATATACCTGAAGCTAAGGAAGACCTTGATCTGCCAATGAGTAAATAGATTGCGTTTGAACTCGAAGCTATTATTAAAAAGGATAATAAATAAACTAAGAAAAAAATCAACAATAGAGCCCCTGGATACGATGGAATAGCTGCTGAGATTATTTTGACCGAAAATGAAATGACTCCCCGAGTACCTACACGATTAATTTGTATTGACCAAATTTTCATTTCAAGATATGTTGTACCGTAATGCGTAGAATATAGAAATCTGCTTTTGGTGGCATTTGAGGACCGTGGAAAAGTCTTTGATAGTGTGCACCAGCCAATTTTGTGGAGAGTTGTGTGTTATTAAGGTGTTCCTCTAAAATATATAAATTTAATTAAGACTGTTCATGAGCACAGCAAGTGAAAAGTTAATGTTAATGGAGTCTTATCTAATGAACAGAGTAGTACTCCAATGGAATGATTTAGCAACAATATTGTATACTCTCCTCATGGAGTTTGTAA
>NC_090747.1:47359252-47361752 GCF_036898095.1 Palaemon carinicauda | reverse complement strand
ACAGGAGCTGCTGTTTCTGTTTAGTTTACATTGTGCTTGAGCAATCATGGAGGAAAGCAACGCCATGCCAAGCTGTTCGATGGATCGCCAAAACAGTGCTAAAAAAAAGAAAAAAAAAATACGATCTGGAAGTGTTAGTGTGGCTCTTTGGGTGTTTGAATATAACAGCCCAAAGTCTAAAACTAAACAGATTTCCTCGGGGAAAATTCCAAAATTAGAAAAAGAGCGGAAGAAGCAAGTGAGGAAAGCACGTCCCGACTGGGAATCAATAAAAAGGGTCACACATGTGTTCAATACTTTTTGATGAAAGTTCCTTTACGTCGTCAAGTAGGACTCGACTAATGTTTGACCCAACATATCCCCGGATTTTGGAAGAAAATGCCATCCAAACTTGTTTTCTATTTTTTTCAAGCCGGAAGCAAGACGAAAGGATCTAGGTGATGAAATTACAGGAAAAAAGACCAGGAAGAATATTGTGGGTGCCTTCGATAAAAGAGACCTGGCCAGGGTAAGGGCTGGGGGAAAACGTGGTGGCTGATCAAGTCGACAAAGCAAGCAGGCCAAAAAAGAAAAAAAAATGAACCCAATTGTTACAAGTGGATCTGCTTGATTATAAAATAATCATATTTGATGTGTAGTTGAGTGAAGACTCCAACTCCCACCTGCATTGTTCTCTTTTCATTACAGCCGGTGCCTGAGCAGATGTTGCGTTTGTTGGGATATCAAAGCAGAGACAAAACAATACAATCAAGGTTTTAGCAGTTAAACTGAAAGCGATACATTTTATAGTCACTTGTCAAGTTCTTTGAAGAAAAGTAATTTATAATTATTTTTTCTTCGTGTATCAAATTGCCCCACCTGAAATAATATATAACCTATCAAGCTATACATATTCACTCAAATAGCAACAATAGACAACATACAGACATACATGACTTGGATGGACGTGCTTCAGTGAATTTAATATCTAACTAACTTGAAAATTCTGCACAAAATATGGTGAATGAACTTCCTAATGGTGCTGGGATTAGGCATAATATTTAAAGGAAATGGAGATTCTTTTATTCACGGAAGCCAAAGACAAATATAGCCTGTAGGTTAAAACGAAAATATATAAACTAAATGAAGAACCCACATGAAAACGATTTGATCCTCTACGAAAAAAAAAAATAATATAAACTATAGACGATACCTCGTTATCTCCGTACAATATATGTGCTATTAGTGGTAAATTTTTTGTCGTATAGTTATTAAAAAAAGAAAGAAAGAAAGAAAAAAAGGCTTTAACAATCAGTCGTCCCAGCTCTGTCATTCTCGTGCATGCCGATAAAATCGTCCGTGTCGGTTTCTGATCCCCTCCCTCCTCACTGAAACTAAAAATGTCCGTTTCATCGGATAAGGTTGGCTTGTATTGCCATTTAGTAATATATGTGGAAATGAATTGTTGTAACATAACTACAAGAGTATACATAATATATCAGTTTCTTAGAGATAAACAAAAAGGAAGTAAGGGAAAGCAAAAGTTGAACTATCTCATGAAGCTTTGTCATTTTGGATCATATAGCGGCAGGTAACGTCTATACCAGACTGCAGGGTTACACCTGTGTTAAGCAACTAACGCCAGTAATTTAACGAACAAAGGAAAATTACTAACTTTAATATGACACTTACTTCAGATAGGGGAAGGTAACAATCTCAGCATCATAGAAAAGAATTCGTTGAAAATGTAGCTCTGAAATATATTATACCATGAAATATTTTTTTGCGACCGAAAAAGGAGGGGATGATATTTTTATATTAGATATTGTGGAAAACTATTGCAGAAGAAAAGAAACCATTTAGAAAAAAGTAGATTGAATGATTAGCAATAGCAAACCCCAATTCTATTAAACTTCATTTACATTTAAAAAGTAAACATCAACACATTCCTTTATTGGACAGCGATATGTCTAGTGGACTTGGAATGAATTCTTGATAACCCGGGTCGTTGCCAGTCGTTTGAGCAAAGTTACTTTTAGCGAAGTATTTTTCAGCGAAACCAATTGAGCGGAGTTCATTTAAAGCAAAGCATTGAGAGCGAATGCCAGATTCAGCGATTTACTACCAATAGACTTCGCCCAAAGGTATTATGAAGAGAGTTTAAAACAAATATTAGTATTGCGAGTATGACTACGGTTATGTAAAGAAATAGAAACACTAGCCTAACCACTGTTTTTAAAATAAATATAAATTCAACTTTATAATACTGCTCTAGAGCAAAAACATACATAAACAAGGTTTATCAAAAATGTGAGAATTTTATTAAAATTAATATAATCACAAACTACATAAAGAATAGCACTAGAGATGATGACACGATTACTGTTTTCAACTCCACTCATATAATAATAATAATAATAATAATAATAATAATAATAATAATAATAATAATAATAATAATAATAATAAATAAGGCTCTTTGCTAAAGTGAGGCGGTATGATTCGGAAATAATGACAACTG
>NC_090747.1:47319252-47354252 GCF_036898095.1 Palaemon carinicauda | reverse complement strand
AGAATTCATTCCATGGAACAGGAATCTCGCTTTTTCAACACCCAACGTGTGCAGATGAGGGAGTGGATCGTAGCATTGCTCTCACTGGGCGTGATACTGGATCAAAGACGGTTGAGCCTCTACGAGAATATTACACGGATGTACGTCCTGTTGCTTCTTCTGTCAAAGGGCAAATGATCCCAGCTACTTCTGTGACCTCTCTTAGACGCCACAACTGTGAGCAGCACATAGAAGATGAGTATATGTGGCTGGAGAACACGAGAAGTGTTCTCAAAGATGATGTTGAGGCCTGTGAAAACACATCATGGGCTGCATACCATGCAAGGCACCAAGATCCAAAGCAACCAGTCATCACACCAACGTCCCTGCTTCCCTTGTTCCAGGAGAGTGCTCACACTGTGGCAATGATCAGACACTCTATTGATGTAGTCAGGAGTGCAGTTAAACATCTCAACCCAGGCCAAACTCCAGTTCTGACTTGCGACCAGCCACTATTCACTCTAGCAAAACAGATCCAGTGGAAGTGGCCAAACACATATGGAGAAGACCAACTGGTGGTGATGTTTGGGGGGTTGCATATTGAGATGACGGCACTGAAGACCCTGGGTGACTGGTTGCAGGGAAGTGGGTGGACCCAAGCACTGGTACAAGCAGAGATCACAACTGAAGGAATAGCAGACTCATTTCTTCGAGCAGCTCACGTCACACGCACCAGAAGAGCACACCAAGTCACAGCGGCTGCGTTGTATAATCTCCAACGGCGTGCCTATGACAAGTACAGCACCACCAATACAGAAGATGATGAGCACCCTGAAAGCTTCGAAGACTGGTGCAGTCAGAGAGAACAGAGTTATCCGCAGTTTCAGTACTGGTCAACAGTCTTGGCACTGGAGCTGTCCACTCTGATCTATGTGCGATCTCTGAGAGAAGCCAATTTTAGCATGTACGTGGATGCTCTGACAGAACTGGCTCCGTGGTTCTTCGCACTAGACCACACGAACTATGCCCGATGAATACCAGTGCATCTACGGGACATGGCAGAACTGGCAAACAAACATCCAGACGTCTTCACAGAGTTTAGCAAGGGACACTTCACAGTCCAGAAGACCAAGAGGATCTTTTCAGCAATCTTCATCAAATGTCCACTTTTTCCACAAAATGGCGGCCAGTTTGGGGGCCATTTTTGAGAAGATTCATCTAAATATCTGTTAAACATTTATTGATGTTAATTCTGATGTAAAAAAAGGGAATTTTGGCCCATCTAGCACCAAACTAACGACACATAATGAAGTCTATGTAATGACGCTAATGTTAAATGGCGGCCATTTTGAACAATGGCCGCCATATCTTCCTAAGGGCTAATCTTGAATGCCTCCATATCCAAAAATGTTTAGAATATATTAATCTACATGTGTGCCAATTTTGGTGCTTTTAGACCAATTTGAACAATTGGTCTGCTATGCCGCTGTACTAATATATATATATAGATATAAATATGCATATATATATATATATATATATATATATATATATATATATATATTATATATATATATATATTATATATATATATATATATATTTGTATATAAATATATATATATATATATATATATATATATATATATATATATATATATATATATATATATATATATATATATATATATATATATATATAATATATATATATATATATATATATATATATATATATATATATATATATATATATATATATATATATATATATATATATATATATATATATATATATATATATATATATATATATATATATATATATATATATATATATATATATATATATATATATATATATATATATATATATATATATATATATATACATATATATATATATATATATATATATATATATATATATATATATATATACATAATTTCCATAGATATTTATAAATATCAATTTTAACTTCAGCAGTCTTTTTCATCATCATAGAAAGTTAGTATGAAGGAATGCTAGATTTCAAGATGAGAAAGTAAAAAAAAAAGTCTGAAAACAATTCTCAAAAGCTAGAGGGGTAAATAAGTAACACGAGTACTGTAAATTATTAAGCTTTCTTTTAGAGAACCTATGGAAGCTTATATCATGAACTAAACACAAATAATTTAAAACTTAAATATTCTCGAATGCTAACTTTTGACATTCTTTCATTTAGTGCCGCAACTCTAGTAGAAAACAAATAGATACAATTTAGGAGAAAGGATTGAAACTTTCAACAAGTGAACAAACAATTTACGTATTATGAGTAATTTTCACGTCTTAAAAATCAAACTAACACTCTCCGCTCTTTCGACTTAAGTAACTTAAACAAATGACGAAAACTAAATAAACCAGAAACTTTTAATTCATCGACTTAGTTGGGTATGATTTCTTAGGGAACCAAATGACAAGTTATACTGCTGGTTTATATTTGCAGGGTTAGGGGTTGGGGTTCTTAACTTTGCGGGGTTTTTTTTTTTATTATTTCTTCTCCTGCAAATTATAAAGTGTACTTAACTATATAATAAAAATATATGGAGGAATTATGATATATTATAAGAAAGGAGTAATATTCTAAGATTTTCAGTTCCAGAAAATGAGAGAAACAATCTCGATTGTGCCCAAGGGATCTTTTGGATATATATTCCGTTTTGAATTACCAACGACGTTTTATTGTTTTATATCAAAATGCTATCTATTGCCTGAAATAAATACCACATAACCCTCTTTTATTTCAGTTACTAGCTGGTATTTGGATATATAAAACCAAAATGCCAATATAGTAATTCCACAGGGGGAAAGTATTTAACCTTAACGTGGTGCCCCTGTTATCCAATAAGGAGACCAATTCCTACAACACGCACAATACCGTGACTATAAAGGGGTGGTGAATGGATAAACCCTTGACTCCTGAATAACATGACGACCAAATTCAGAATCATAATCTTCAATGCATAAGAAACACCTGCAACGAGCTTAGGAGCCGATATATTCTGTCTACAGGAGACAAATAAGGATATGGATCTGCCAAGAATACCTGGCATGCAACTATTAATATCCCACTCAAGTCCTGTTCATGGAAGTGCAATCTTTGTCGAATATAATTCCATTGTCTTAAATGCAAAGACATCTCAATTTACGTGATGGAAACCCTCCAGGTGAACACAGAAGACATTACTGTTACCATTTTATATAAACCAGAAGCAACAAACTTCACATGGTCACAAACTCATCAACTAGGAAAAAAAGCCATGTCTTGTTACTGATGACTTCAATAGCCAGAGTACCATATGGGGCTACAACCATACAAACAGTGATGGCGAGGCCGTCGAGAACTAGGCCGCAACTCATGACCTAACACTCCTTCATGATGTTAAGGATAAAGCATCTTTTCAGAGCACATTCTTGAGACGGGGATATAACCCTGGATTAGCATTTGACACATCAAGATATTACCATAAAGTGAAGATATTGATTGATAATCCCATACCATAATTGCAACACTGACCAATAATAGTCGACACAAAACCTGTGATCAGACCCAAACAAACTTAACTTAGACCCAGATTCAACTGGCACAAGACAGATTGGGAAAGCTTTGATTCAGGCCTGAAGACTGTGATATCCATTATCAGCCCAGTTCCAAAGTATTGTAATTACTTCCAATCAATGGGTTGGAATGTTTTGAAAAATTACATCCCTTGTGGATGCAGACAGCTACCTTGCTGGTCTCAAAGAACAATCAGATGAGCCTTACATGGAGTGCACCCAGGCATATAACGAAGACCCCTTTGTTAAAGTATCGTGGAACTAAAAGCGACCGTATCATGCATTGCAGTGAGAAAAACTTCCAACTGATGTAATGAAACTAGGTATTCAGGTCGATAATTTTAACAATGACTGAGGATTCAATATATTGGAATATACTTGTTAAAGCAATTAGGTTTGCAATGTCACTATCAGGAGACACTGTTCTCTTTTGACTCGGGTATGCTCGTTTACATTCAATATGACATCACACCTCTTTGCTATGAAACCCTATGCCACCTATCATCACAAGCTGTTCACTGTCATTTAGAGCACGAGCAGCTTCTTTGATATTTTTTTCAACAGAATCACATGCACATGTGGTGAGTGTTTGTTCATTTCCCCGAATTTTCTTTCGAGTTGCAGAATATGCAGACATTTGGTAAAACCCCTGATGTCGATACAGCAAGTTTAGTCCATTGGCTGCAAAGGTAAGAGCACTTATCATTCGTTTCCTGCGGATTACCTGCCCCACTAGCCATTGTGAGGGCTGCAGTGTTAACAGCAACATAAACCTGAAAAAATTGAAACTCATGTAGTTCATTTCCAGGACTCAACATATTTGTAAACAGCAATATACTTATATAAAAAAAATGGATTTGTGTAAGGAGTTGTGAATCAACACTTTTGAAATTACACATATGAACTGAACTGATTATTTATCTCTCACTGCCGGAAATCTGTATAAAATTTCCTCGTTGATTTTGATCGACATATTAGGTCCACACACATATATCATTACTGCAGATGAAGCAATTGAAAAAAAAAAGGAAAAAACGTTTGCATTAAAATACCATATGACCTTGACGAGAGCTCACAGCCATGAGTGGCATACCATTTACAGCAGCAGGGTGGTGTTCATTACATTTCTAAAATAATAAATGTTTTTGTTTTAAAGACAAAACAGGTGCACACACAGTCAATAAAACTGATCTCAGTAATATAGGTGAACCTTCTGTCAACTAAATTTGAAATGGTTTGAAGCGTGAATTTCACAAGAACCGTTTAATAATGACTTTTGTCATATCAGTCATATTACTGGAATAGATCTCATCTTCAAAAAACTTTGTCTCTTCTTTATGTTCTATTCATATTTAGTAAACCTTGGGCAAATTTTGATGTCTTATTTAGCCAAAATACAGATAAACCCAAAACTGGCATTTTCAAAGGACTGACCTTGACCTTTTGACCCCTGGTGACCCCCGGTAATCATTTAATTAATGTTCTTTCATGTGGAATAAATCTACAGATCAATAGCATCCTTTTGGTATATAGTTCTTAATTCTAGTCCCAGTGTGAGATGAACTGCAACCAGTTTACTTTCCCCTACCCCCATATTTTGCCTAAAAATGAAAAGTCCGTTTTCGGACAAAAGGGGTTGATAAAATCCACACCCACCACTGCCAAACTTAAAGATACCCATTTTAGATGTCCCATGGTAGACTCTGTGACGGCGCCGAGTAAGGGTGTGAACTCAAAGGCAGATTGGAAACGACTGAGTTATATTGTTGTGGAACACTCTCCTTATATACAAAACCTCAAGGCAACAGGACATGACAAGTTCACAAGACAGAAAATATCACAGAGGAAAAACCAGTCATGAATTTTCATGTTCGTTTTAGTGCGAGGGAAGAGCGAAGATACAAGCAAAATATATACAAAAGGAATTATGTACAATTGTGTGAAACACGGTTGGAACATGGCTCCCCCCCTAAAAATGACATACTGTACATGTTAAATAGGGCGCCCTGATCTAGAGAGGCGAACTGTAGGCGGGTCATCTGGCAGAAGATAAGCAGGTTTTAGACGATCAATGGAGACCCAGTCTTCTTTGCCCCGAATGTTTAGGAGGAATGCTTTCGGACTGCGTCGGATCACAAGGAAAGGGCCCGTGTAAGGGGGCGTTAGTGGTGGCTTGCTGGTGTCGTTGCGCAGGAAGACGTGCGTTGCAGAGTGCAAGTCCGTTGGTATGTGATACTTCGCTGGGGGCTTGTAAGTCTGGCGGCACAGAGTAAATTTTCCCACGACGTGACGTATGCGCTGGAGATCGTCGGAGGAGGTTGTAGAAGGAAAAAATTCGGCAGGGACGACCAACGGGTCGCCATACACCATTTCGGCTGCCGAGACGTCGAGGGCGTCTATAGGAGTGGTCCTTAGTCCCAGGAGGACCCAGGAAAGCTGAGTAAACCAGTTGCAATCCTTGCAGCGGGACATCAAAGCTGCTTTGAGGGTGCGATGAAAACGTTCAACCATTCCATTGGCAGCGGGGTTGTAGGCCGTTGTCTGATGTAGGGTGATGCCCAGGAGATTCGCTAATGACGTCCATAATTGAGAGGTGAAAGTGGTTCCCCTGTCAGAAGTAATATGCTCAGGGATACCGAATCTTGAAATTTATCCAGAGAGTAAGGCAGATGTACATGAGGCGGACGTTGCAGTTTCCATGGGAATGGCTTCAGGCCAACGAGTGGAGCGGTCGATGACGGTAAACAGGTAACGATGTCCTTGTGATGTGGGTAGGGGGCCTACAACGTCGACATGAATGTGTGCGAAACGACGCTGAGGTTGAGGAAAGATGCCCACTCCTGAATCCGTGTGTCGATGTACTTTGGAAGTTTGGCAAGAAGTACAGGCACGGACCCAATCCTTAGCATCCTTAGAAATGCCGTGCCAAATGAACTTTGCCTTCAGCATCTGTGCAGTAGAATGGCACGAGGGATGTGAAAGGCCGTGGATGAGATCAAACACCTGTCGGCGCATGGGAACAGGAATCCAAGGTCGCGGTCTACCAGTACTGACGTCACAGAGGAGGGTGGTGTTGGAGTCTTCGAGGGGAAAATCCTCCCAACGGAGGGACGTGCAGGATGTCCTACAAGCTTGATACTCTGGATCCTGTCGTTGGGCTTCAGCCAGGGCGTTGTAATCCAATCCCAGTTGAACGGCAGCCAACGTGTTTCTGGACAGGGCATCGGCAACGGGATTCATTTTCCCAGGGACGTATTGGAGGGTGCAATTGTATTCAGCCACGGCAGAGAGATGTCGGCGTTGACGGGCGGACCAGGCGTCAGACTGTCGAGTGAAGGCGTGCACCAGACGCATGTGGTCTGTGCGAATGACGATGGGCGTACCTTCTAAGAAATGGCGAAAGTGACGGACAGCCAAGTGCACCGCCAGCAATTCTCGATCGAAGGTAGAATAACCCGATTCTGCTTTGGACAGTTTTCTGCTGAAGAAGGCCAATGGGCGGGGCGAGCCTTTGACCACCTGCTCGAGTACTGCACCAATAGCGACGTCGCTGGCATCGGTGGAGAGAAGGAGAGGGGCGTGTGGGATAGGAAAAGTGAGAGCCGCAGCAGTTGATAGAGCCTTCTTTGCATTGCAGAAGGCTGCTTCTTGAAGGGGACCCCACTTCAGGTCCTTTGGCTTGCCCTTGAGGGAGGCGTAGCGGGGAGCAAGAGTGGCGGCAATGGCTGGCAGAAAACGGTGATAATAGTTGATCATGCCCAAGAATTCCTGCAGAGCTTTGACGGTCGAGGGCGCTGGGAAATTCTGAACGGCTGCTACCTTCTCAGTGAGGGGATGGACTCCTTCAGGAGTGATACGGTGCCCTAAGAATGACACTTCATTGGCGCCAAAGGTACACTTGTCGTACCGGACTACAAGGCCGTTTTGTTGCAGGCGGTCGAGCACGATGCGCAGGTGACGGAGGTGTTCCTCTTTTGAGGAGGAGAACACAAGTATGTCGTCCACATAACATACACAGAAAGGGATGTCCCCTAAGATGCCATCCATGAGACGTTGAAACGTTGCCCCAGCATTAAGAAGCCCAAAACAGGAGTAATTGAAGGTGTATGTGCCAAACGGAGTGGTGATGGCGGTCTTGGGGATGTCTTCTGGGTTCATAGGCACCTGATAATACCCCTTCAAGAGGTCGAGCGTAGAGAAAACCTTCGCTTTGTGCAGGTAGGAGGTTACATCGGCAATGTTTGGGAGGGAGTAGTGATCCGGTTCTGTTTGCATGTTCAGGCGCCTGTAATCCCCGCACGGACGGAGGGAGCCGTCTTTCTTCAGAACGATGTGTAAGGGTGACGACCATGGGCTGGAGGCCTTTTGGCAAAGGCCCATTTTCTCCATTTCGGCGAACGTCTGTTTGGCGGCTGCTAATCGTTCCGGTGCCAGACGTCTGAATTTTGCGAAGACTGGGGTCCTGTCGTCTTGATATGGTGATAAATACCGTGCTTGGCAGGAACCGTGGGCGTTTGGCAAAGTTCTGGACGGAAAACTTCCGGGTACGACGTGAGGAGGTGGGCGTAGGCATCCGTGGGTGCGCTGATGTGGAGAGCGAGGTTAGAGAGGGCGGGTTGAAGAGGTGTCGACAAGTACGAGTCTGCGTTGACCAATCGTCGGTGGGCGACATCGACCAGAAGGTGGAAATGAGAGAGGAAATCCGCACCGAGGATTGGCATTGTGACGTCAGCAACGAGAAACTTCCAATTGAATTTACCGTTTCCGAACGATAATGTGAGGTTCTCGTAACCGTAGGTGGGTATCGCAGATCCGTTGGCAGCTACCAAGCGGACGTCGGCAGATGTAGACAGACTACGTTGTGCCTTGAAGAGTTTCCTTGGCAAAAGAGAACGACAAGCACCCGTGTCTACCAAAAATCGCACGCCCGTTCCTGCATCCTGTAAAAAGAACAGATTAGAAACATGGGAGGCCACCGCCACAAGCGATGGCCTACTTACACGTTTTTTGGCCACTGACAATCTTTGGCACATTTCTTCGCGGTTGCCCCGAATCGGAAGTGGTAGTAGCAAAACTGCGGCGGATGGGAGGTAGTAAGTGGCTGTATTAGTCGTTCGTTGGGGCGCGAGCGATTGGTGGGTGGTGGGCGGCTGTGTCACCGCTTCGGCACGTCACGGGGTAGGCGTGTATGTCCTACGGCATTCATGTCAGCTTCGGTTGACGTTGTATAGGCATCCTCGTCGTCAGGGGTGGAGGCGTTGATGGAAGTCTTGAAGTGGCTGTTCATAAGGGCGTCGGCTTTGGTCATCAAGTCCTTTATGGGTCAACTATCGACATCGGGTATGGCAGCGCGTACAGGTTCAGGTAAACGGCGTATCCAAAGGGCACGGAGTAGGTTCACCTCACGAGGAGAGCCGTCTGCGGCAGGTTGAAGGCAAGCGATACTGGTTATTTCCCTGAGGGCAAGCGAAGCCCTTTGGTCCCCCAACGGTTGTTGCGAGAGCTGAAAAAGATTTGCTATACGGGCGGCTGGCGACGGCGAGTACTGCTGCAGAAGGTATGATTTGAGGGCGTCATACGCTATTTGGGTGTCTCCTTGTTCATAAAGCCAGTCGCTTTGGTGGTTGAGCGAGTCACACCCCTGATACGAAAGTGGACTTCAGCGCGTTGAAACCAAGCAAACGCCTCTCCGGTGGCGAACGGTGAAAGTTTCAATGGGGCGGCCGCGGCGCCAATTGATGTAGTCTCCGTCATAGTACCAACGATGGAGGGGCGAGGGAGGTGGGGGTGGAAGGCAGTGGGAGCGAGTCGACTTCCGGGGTCACCAATGTGACGGCGCCGAGTAAGGGTGTGAACTCAAAGGCAGATTGGAAACGACTGAGTTATATTGTTGTGGAACACTCTCATTATATACAAAACCTCAAGGCAACAGGACATGAGAAGTTCACAAGACAGACAATATCACAGAGGAAAAACCAGACATGAATTTTCATGTTCGTTTTAGTGCGAGGGAAGAGCGAAGATACAAGCAAAATATATACAAAAGGAATTATGTACAATTGTGTGAAACACGGTTGGTACAACTCTTTCCAAAAATGCATACTAGATTTTGATCATATCCGGTAAATAAATGGCTGCTAGCTCTTGGACTATATAGTTTACTTAGCATTACAGGAATACAGACTTCTGTAAACTATGAAAAATATACTAAATTATGTGAAGATTTACTTGGAGCGTTTACAGTTAGATTTTCTGATCTTAAAGAGATTGAAATTGAGTTAAACCTATTTAAGGATCCATTTTCATTTCAATATGATAAAGCACAAGTTGATTACCAACTTGAACTGATTGAGCTGCAAAGTCGGGAAGGTTTAAAAACTTTCCATAGAGAGCACACACTTCCTTTATTTTATAAGAAATTGCTTTATGTTCATGAATTCAATCAAATTATAAATTTATCCAGAAAAGTATTATGCATTTGGGAAGTACATACTCTTGTGAGCAGTTTTTATTCCAGCATGAAAAACATTAAAACCGCAGAAAGAAATAGGTTGACTGACAGACATTTAGCAAACATCCTTAGAATTAAGAATACATCCTTCGATGCTAATACTGAAAACATTATGGCTGGAAGACAAAGTCAAAAGTCAAGAGTTTCATTGAATGAATATTGGTTAATTACATTTAATTTTTTTTTCTATGTATAGCTACATATAAACATTACAATAATTACAATGTTGTAATAAAGTGTATTCACATGGTTTTGTTTTATTTTGTAATTTTTCATTAAATTCTGGAAGACAAAATCAAAAGACTCATTAAATTGATATTGGTTAATTCGATTTAATGGGTTTTTTTCTATGTATAGCTACATATACACATTACAATATTTACAATTCTGTAATAAAATGTGTTCACATGGTTTTGTTTTATATTGTCATTTCTAATTAAAATGTATTCAGATATTTGTGAGTTTTGCGCCCCGTTAAATATTTAAGTTTGCAATGCGGCCCATTAAATTAAAAGGTTGGACATCCAGCTTGCCAGGGCAATGTCACTGTCCCCTGCCTCTGACATTCATGAGCGACTTTTAAACCTTAAAAGATACCACACACAATGCATATCAACCTATTTAGAAATATGATAGAAAAAATAATATTTTTAAGCTTTGTTAAAATTATCTAACTGAGCCAAAGGATAATTTTTTGTTTCTGAAATTACACATAAAAGGAATTCTGTTTGAAGTGGCCTTATTGACATACACAAGAGAGATTGATTCACCAAACGTTCTGCTAGGCTCCACAAGGCACTAGAAGAATTGGAAGACCCAGGCCTACATGTCTGAGAATTATGAAGCCAAAAGTAGGAGATGATGAATTAAAATATAATCCAAAAATGGATGGAATCTAGTCAATGGAAATGATTTTTTTTTTCATCTGGACATTACCAAACTAGTAAATACCAAGTTAACTTAATATATCACTTAAATAAACAAGTGTAAGAATTGGAGACAGAATATAGCATATGCAACGAATTATCCCAGCTAAAACAAAGTATACCATGGCGTTTATAATTTCTATTAATTTTTATAGAAACAACAAAGACATTAGTTACCTCCCAAATAAAAACCCCAGCTTTGTTTGAAACATATCTTACATTTAGAACCGGTCACCTTATTGAACGATTATAGAATTGTGGAGTTTCATGCCACGTAAATTTGTTAATCGAATCACATTTCAATATTACAAATTGGATAAAAATCCCGGCAACAATTAACATTGTAATGAATTTTGAATTTCCACTTTCAATAAATAGGAGTTTTGCGTCAAATACTGACCTGAATTAAAGTTAACCGATAAAACAGTAATATCTGAGAAATTACTTCCTTATTTCCTTTCCTCAATGGGCTATTTTTCCACGATGGACCCCTTGGCCTTATAGCATCTGGCTTTTCCAACTAGGGTTGTAGCTTAGATAGTAGTAGTAATAATAATAATAATAATAATAATAATAATAATAATAATAATAATCTCCTTAAAAATATCATATCGAATTAAATTTAGCAAAGTAAACAAAGAAACTTATTTTAACAACAGGAATATGGATCCCATAATACGAAAAAAAAGAAAATACGAATGATACTGATATTTACATCTGACGTTGATACACACATAATGGAGAGGCTGGAAATTATTGCATTGTTAAATCTAAAATGATTTGTCTTTAAAAACGTATTAGAAATTACACTCCTAGATTACCTGACATTATATAAATATATATATATATATATATATATATATATATATATATATATATATATGTGTGTGTGTGTGTGTGTGTGTGTGTGTGTGCACAATATTTATATTACTCGTAGTAATATATAAAATATTTGCAAAGATCATATTAGGCCGAGTAGAAAGTCAGCGAGATTTTATTCAACCAAGAGCGCAGGCAGGCTTTAGAAGTGGGTTATGGGGTCGTTTGACAGGCCAGACAATACTATATTGAATCTCTCTCTCTGGTTACGCCTACACATACACTGGTCTATTCTTTCCACATTCTCCTCTGTCCTCATACACCTGACAACACTGAGATTACCAAACAGTTCTTCTTCTCTCAAGAGGTTAACTACTGCACTGTAATTGTTCACTGGCTACTTTCCTCTTGTTGAGGGTAGAAGGGACTCTTCAGCTATGATAAGCAGCTCTTCTAGAAGAGACACCAAAATCAAAGCATTGTCATCAAGTCTTAGAGCCCTTACACACGAGGACACTAGTGTCCGCCACTGGTGTCGGACACTAGTTGCCTCCCATATTATCAAATGGAGCCTTTCAGACGAGGCAACAGCAGTGTCCCAAGCAGACAACATCCGGGCAACAGATATTTCGGTGTCTCGCTCCCGCAACACTTGGCGGACACTGACGGTTGCCGCCACTCACTGCAAAGCATTGTTTTGAATGGAAGCTTTCACATGTAGCCACCAGTGTCCGCCACCGCTGGCCACTGGCCAGCTTCTCATGCTCAGTTTGACACCCACCATCATCCCATGATGGAAGGAGACGGCCTATCAAGGACAATTTCGAAGAAGGTGGAGGAGAAGCTGAACACGGAGGACCTCATTTGTGAAATAGAAAAACTACCAGCAGTATGGGACCCATCTTGTGAGGGATATGCAAATAAGATAGAAAAGCAGAACTGCTGGAATGCAATAATGGTGAAACTCATTCCTGATTTTGAAGAGAAACCCCTCTCAGAAAAGTGTATGATGCGCTCCTGTGTTCATTATTGATAACAACATGGGATGTACATGCACCTTCCTCTCTACAGAGCGCCTCTTCGATTTCTATTTGGCCAGCAAAGCAACAAGTAGAAGCTCTTCGTTTCCCGCCATTCTTCCGACTGAGGTGTGTGAGTGGCTCACTAGTTGCCAGGCGGTGTCTTGAGCAAGGACACTAGTGTCCTCGTGTTTAAGATGCCTTAGGGGTAGACTTTGCCACACTAATCTATCTTATTTCTCTTCCTCTTATTTTCTGAAACTTATTATTTATGTATGAAAAATTTATTTTAATGTTGTTATGGTTCTTAAAACATTTTATCTTAATTGCTAATTACTTCTCATGTAGGCCTAGTTTGTTTATTTCTTTATTCAAAGTTGGAGTCTTTGGGTTTATAGCATCCTGCTCTCCCAACTAGGGTTGTAGCTAAGCTAGAAGTAGTAGTAGTGATGATGATGATGATGATGATTATAACAATGATGATAATGATGATAATAATGAAGAGGAAAATAATGATAATGATGATGATGATGTGGATAATGATGATGATGCTATCGATAAGATGATGATAATGATGATAATAATGATGATGATAATGATAATGAAATGATTATGATAATAATGATACTGGTGATGATAATGAAGATAATAATTATAATGATAATGATGATGATAATGGTGATAATGATGATATTAATGATAATGATGATGATAATGATAATGATGATTATAATGATAATGGGGATGATGATAATGATAATAATAACGATGATAATGACGATGATAATAATGATAATGATAACGATGATAATAATGCTAATGATGATGATAATGATAATGAAATGATGATAATGGTGATGATAATGATCATGATGAAAACAATGATAATGATAACGATGATAATAATGCTAATGATGATGATAATGATAATGAAATGATTATGATAATAATGATGATGATGATAATGATGATGATAATGATCATGATGAAAACAATGATAATGAGGATGAAAATTATGATAATAATGAAAATGAGAACGATAAATATGAAAATGTTGATGATGGTAATGATGATGATGATGATAATAATAATGATGATAGTAACAATGACAATGATAATGATGATGAAGAAAATCATAATGATGATGATGATAATGATACTGATAATATGGACGATGATGACAATGATTATAATGATGCTACTGATGATGATAATGGAGATGATAATGGAGATGATAATGATAATAATGATGATAATGATGATGAGGATAATCATAATGATGATAATAATTATGATAATGATGATGATAATAACCAAGATAAAGATAATGATAATGATGATGAGGATAATCAAAATGATGATAATAATGATGATAATGATGAGGATGACAATGATGATGATAATGATAATGATGCTGATATTAATAATGATTATAATAATGATAATAATAATAACAATGATGATGATAATGATAAATAACAATAATGATGACAATGATGATGATGATGATAATAGTATGATGATAATCATGATAATGATGATTATGATGATAATGATGATGATAATAATGATGGTGATAGTAATGATGATGATGGTAATGTGATAATGGTGATGATGATAATAATGATGATAATGATGATAATGATGGTGAAAATTATAATGATAATAATGATGATAATGATGATGATAATGATAATATTTGTGACGATTATGATAGTGATGATGATAATGCAGATAATGATGATTATAATGATGATAATGATGGTGATAATGATGATAACAATAATAATAATAATAATAATGATGATGATAATGATATGATGATGATGATGATAGCGATGATCATGATAATAATAACGAAATTATTATGATAATAATGATGATAATGATGATGATGATGCTAATAATAATGACAATGATGATAATAATGATAATAATGATGATGATGGTAATGATGATGCTAATAAAAATAATGATGATGATAATGATAATGATGATAATAATGATGATAATGATGATATGATGATGATAATAACTAAGATAATGATAATGATAACAATAATAATGATGATGATGATGGTGATGATGATGATAAGGATGATGATAATGAAGATGATGATGATATGATAATGATAATGATGATGATAATGATGCTGATAATGCTAATGATGATGATGTTATTGTGATAATGGTGATGATGATAATGATGATGATTATGATAATAATGATGGTGATAATGATAATACTTGTGATGATGATGCTGATGATGATGATAGTAATGAAGATAATAATGATGATAATGATAATGAAAATGGTAATGGTGGTGATGATGATGATGAGGATGATGATGATGACGAGGTAATAGAAAACTCAACAGAGAAATGACAGACCACTATGTAAGGTACTTATAGCCTATGGGAAAGCTTTTGATTCTGTCAAAACTTGAACAGTAATGAAAGACCTTCAAAGAAAAGGAATAAATGAATCTCACGCTAGAACACTTGGAAATATACGGGAATTACAACAAGACTAAAACTAAATATAGATAATGAGAAAATAACAATTGAAAATGGAGGTAAGCTCATAAAAAATTTTAATATTTTAAATTGGGAAAATGTAGGAATATTTTAACAACCAAAGATTTACAAATGACATAGATCAATTTAGTGAATCATGGAAGGAATTACTAAAGATGATAGAAAATTTAAATAGAGAAAGCAGAAATGTAGGACTGAAAATGAATATGAGTAAAACTAAGATAATGTTCAATGAAAATGTAGAGAGATAACAAATAAGGTTATGGAAGAACCTCTTTGAGATAGTTAAAGAATGAACGTACCTGTTTCCCAAGGACATGGGACCAAAAGTAAAAGAAGGACAAGTATTGGATGGAGAGCTTTGGTAAACAAAATAAGATTATGAAATGCAAAAGGCCACTTTCTCTATATAAAAAAAATGTATGTAATCAGATGGTCCTACCCGTAATAACTTGTGCATGAGAAACTTGGAGTCTTACAAAAGACTTGGAACACAAGTTACTTATAACATAAAAGCTATGGAAAGAATAATGATAGAAATGACACTACATGACAGAAAATGATACGAGAGCAAACTAAAGGAGAGGATATTTAAAGCAACGTAAAAAACAAATGGACATTGGAAGGACACATAATAAGAATGACAGACAATAGATGGACACTGAGAGTAAAAGAACGGGTCTCTAGAAAATACAAGGGAAATGCGGGATGGAAGAGAAAGACGATGTATTGACGAGCTAAGACTATTTTCGGGCATAGACTAGCATAAAAGACCATAAGTACACGGGAGTGGAAGGATATGCCTCAGGCCTTTGTCCTACAGTGGACTTGAAACAAGTGACGCGATATATATATATATATATATATATATATATGTGTGTGTGTGTGTGTGTGTGTGTTTATAGTGTAAAAACTGAAAACAAACCCCCTAAATCAAAACAATAATCTAGCTCCATAGTTTGAATACATATGAAGTTATAGTCCAGATTTTCTGCAGTCGAAATCTCTTTTTGGATTACTGATACTTTGCCATTCTATTTTCAGAACCCCCCCTCTCTCTCTCTTTCTCTCTCTCTCTCTCTCTCTCTCTCTCTCTCTCTCTCTCTCTCTCTCAAAGTGACAGTTTCATGAGATGATTGACATCCCTTCATTAAAAACTAACTCAATTAACATTAATGTGTCAGGATATGCCTATGGTCAATATCTAGAAAAAGATATTCTACGAACATCCCCATTATTTAGACTTTAAAAAATTATTTTGAAAATATATATATATATATATATATATATATACTATATATATAATTATATATATATATATATATATATAATTATATATATATATATATATATATATATATAATTATATATATATATATATATATATGTGTGTGTGTGTGTGTGTGTGTTTGTGTGTGTGTGTGTGTGTTTGTGTGTGTGTGTGTGTGTGTGTGTGTGTATATATAAGCGTAAACATCACAGGAAAACGTGATGCTCAGATGCAGAAGAACCACAGGGAAAATGCAAATACGAAATATACTATTAAGTCCTGACTAGTTCCGTGATACTTCTTCAGAGGACCGAAGAAGTATCACGAAACTAGTCAGGACTTAATCGTATATTTCGTATTTTCATTTTCCCTGTGGTTCTGCATATATATATATATATATATATATGTATATATATATATATATATATATAAATATAAATATATATATATATATATATATATATATATAATATATATATATATATATATATATACATATATATATATATATATATGTATATATATATATATATATATATTTAGATATATATGTATATATATATAAATGTATATATATATGTATATATATATATATATATCGATATATATATATATAAATATATATATATATATATATATAAATATATATATATATATATATATACATATATATATATATATATATATATTATATATATATATATATATATATAAATATATATATATAATATATATATATACCTCACTAAATCCCGTCCGGAATTCTCCGGGTTGGGTCCTGCATCTGATATCGCCATTCTCTCCAGAGACTCCTATCCAATACCATCTGTGCCAGCTGCTGAAATGTCTCGCCTCTATTAGCTTTCTTGAAGGTTTTCACCCATGTATCTCTTGGTCGTCCTCTCGGTCTATTTCCGGCCACTTGACCATGAAGCACTATCTTTGGCCATCTGTCCTGTTCCATCCTCTGTACATGCCCAAACCATCTCCTCTGAATATCTTCCACTCTAATCAGAATTGTGTCCTCAACACTAGCCATTTCTCTCACTCTCTCGTTCGTAATTCTGTCCTCCCGTCTTACACCACAGATTCTTCTCAGACATTTCATTTCAAAGGCTAATAACTTTTTCTCTTCTCTCTTCTTCAGTATCCAGCATTCAGCACCGTATATCACTGTGGGGATTACTATTGCTCTTAATAGCCTAATTTTCAACTTAATGGATATATTTCTATCTTTCCAGATTCTTCTTAACCTTCCAAATGCTTTCTGGCCACTTGAGATTCGGTCTTGAATTGCCCTTTCCATCTTTCCATCTGCTGTGAAAAACACTCCCAAATATTTAAACTCATTGACTTGTTCCACTTTTCCCTCTGATAGCTGTATTTCTAAGGCCTCTCGCTGGCGTCCAATTTTCATACATTTGGTTTTCTCTCTATTTATCACTAATTCATACCTACTGCACTGCTCTTCCACCATTCTCAACACTCTCTGAAGTTCCTTCTTAGTTTCTGCTGAAAGCACTATGTCATCTGCATACCTCATGTTAGATATTTTTGTCCCTCCTATATCTATGCCACCCTCATAATCTCCAAGTGCCATTCTCATAACCCATATATATATATATATATATATATATATAACGGATTTTGAGCGAAGCGAAAAATCTATTTTTGGGTGAGATGGCCATGTCGTCCTGATGGAAGTTCCTATAGGGTAGCTTCCTAGGGTATATTACAACTACGGCGATATTCCCAGAGAATTTACCTTAAGGTACCAGAATTCCAACTCCTGGAGCGAGTATCCCTCGTGAAAGGGATATCGCGACATATCAGAGGACGTATTCTAGACACGTCACATGGCAATCTACATCCTGGACAGAGATTTCGTCTCGTAGGAGGTGATTGGCGAGATACGAATTCGGGAAAGAAAAAGGGGAGCCGCTCCCAAGGCTTCCCTATCCCCCGATTCGTATGCGTGCCTGGTGCCAATCCTGGCGCCATCTGTATTCCTTGTAGCGTACACGAGGTGCTACAGATACTGTATGTAGGGAGGGGTCCTACAGCCCTTTCTTAGAAAGGCAAGGGCGGGTCCATCAGGACGACATGGCCATCTCACCCAAAAATAGATTTTTCGCTTCGCTCAAAATCCGTTTTTTGGGCTCAAGCCATGTCGTCCTGATGGAAGTGTACCAGAGCATTACTGTATCTGTGGATTCTCAGAACGTGCCGTACTCCCCGGAGGTAATTTTTTCCCGGTCGACTAGACCTAGAGACCTAAGATGTTACCGTTATACATCTTTTCAACTAACTATAAACTATGTTAGAGCTTCCTGCCCCCTGCAGGGAAGAGTCCTACTAGACTCTGGAAAAGTCTCGACGAGTACATATATCTATGTATGAATACC
Source organism: Palaemon carinicauda (assembly GCF_036898095.1). Lineage (NCBI taxonomy): Eukaryota > Metazoa > Arthropoda > Malacostraca > Decapoda > Palaemonidae > Palaemon > Palaemon carinicauda. Next base: position 47,335,189 of record NC_090747.1, on the reverse strand, counting down.
AGGCAAGCTAATATAGTGGTCTCGCCCTATATTAAGTAAAGCATAGTTTGTAAAGAACCACTGCGTCAATATGAAATATCGACCAGTTCTCCGCACAATACTTGTATTGGACAAAGGTTTTATATCCGCATAGGAGGAAAACCAATGCAACATAGCTTGCATAAAGGAACAATTCTATTAGAATTATCCCAGATAAGGTACATAGAATGAATGCTCAATTATACCAATAAATTGACACAGGTGAAGGAGACGCAAGGTTCTCAAGAACCAGATTATTGACAGGCAATAAATAGACAGGTTAACCACAATTATATATATATATATACATAAGAAGAGGATAACCCAAAACTTTAAGCATAAGTATGATAGTAAACAGAGCTTGTTTGTCTGAAAGAAAAAACATTAGATGCCACTTTTAAGATACCGAGGTATCAAAGTCATAAAAGCCTGTATTACAAATCAATGACATTAGCGTTAGAAACGCTCGGCACACATGTCTGCACTTATGCTAGGTTCACCTTCGGAAATGGAACAGTCTGGATGGGCAACACAGTGCCCTCACTTAGTTTGTAGTACAGTATGTAACTACACACTCACCCTGGAATTAATCGTCCCAATTAAGACCACTGTTCCTCGCAGAGTTAAACAGTAGGGTTAACACCGCGACCCACTGCTGCCACAGATCTCTTTTAGTTCCTCTACTTGCTTCGCATAGTGGCGAAAGAACACTCTGGAAGACTTCCAGCCAGTGTATGAACGGAGATGTTCAAAATCCATACAATTAAAGAAATTTAAGAATGAGGCAACTTTCCTCGGATCGTGACCTGCGGGTGTATTGTCAGGATCCGCTCTGCGAATAAAATATGTGATTTTCGCTCTGAGTTGATTCAGAGATAAATTTGAGCCTGATATTTCTCCCCTGAATAGTTGACCACCCTTGAAGTCTGAAGTTCTATGAAGATAGACCTTTAGGCATTCTACTGGACATAGAGATGCATCTTCTTTCAGAGGGCAGATTCTCCAGGGACCCCACCTGTTAGTTGGTAACTCATTCTTGGCGAGAAACGTAGGATCCGGAAACAGGTTCAGTTCTCCCCCATCCAGGAACTGAACACGACCTGCCTCTCTCGAGAGGCTACAATCTCACTAACCCTGGCCCCGGACGCGAGTGCAAAATAGGAAAATAACTTTTTGTGTCAAATCCTTTAACGCACACTCTTCATTGCTCAACAGAGAAGCGAAATGAAGAACTTGTCTAAAGACCATGAAATGGGCTTTGGAGGTGCTGAAGGTCTGAGCCTAGCACAGGCTTTCGGGACTTTATTAAAGATCTCGTTACCTAGGTCGACCTGGAAGGCATATAGAATGGGTCTTGTCAAAGCAGACTTACACGCTGAAATCGTGTTCGCTGCCAACCCTTGACATGGAGGTGGAGAAGAAAGATAAGCAGAAGTCTGTCAAGATCTCCTGCGGAATCTTCGCCTTGACAAAAGGCCACCCATTTTCTCCAAGATGACTCATATTGCCTTCTAGTAGATTTGCACTTATATTCCTCAAGGAACTCTATACTGGCTTTCGAAATCCCGAAACGCTTTCTCACCGCTAGGGAGAGAAAATCATGAGCTGCAGGGTCCGGGTTTTCTGTAATGAAGCGCAGACAGTTGACTTCTGGACTCGCTGGGTCAGAACTGGATCTGGTAGTGGTACAAACTTCAGCTACAGTTCCAATGCCAGGAGGAACCACACGCTGTTCGGCCACTTGTGGGCCACTATTGCCGCTACCCTTTGAAGGATCTCAGTTTGTTGAGGACCCTCAACAGAAGGTTGTGAGGAGGGAACAGATAAATCTTGGACCATCTGTTCCAGTCGAGGGACATCGCGTCCACTGCTTCCGCTAAGGGGTCCTCGTACGGGGCACGTACAGGGGCACCTTCTTGTTGTCTTTCGTCGCAAAGAGGTCTATCTGCAGTTCTGGGACTGATTCAGAATGAAGGAGAATGATCCTGCGTCTAAGGACCATTCCGACTCTATCGGTGTGAACCTGGATAGAGCGTCCGCTGTCACATTGCGGACTCCTTGAAGGTGAACTGCCGACAGGTACCACTTCTTCTTTTCCGCCAATCGGAAGACGGCCAACATCACCTGGTTGAGAGGTGGTGACCTCGATCCTTGTCGATTCAAGTATCTCACAACTACCTCGCTGTCTATGACCACCTTATGTGGATCGAGTGACGCTGGGAGACTTTCTTTAAGGTAAGGAGCACTGCCCTAGCTTCTAGAAAGTTTTATGTGAAAGGTCTTGAATAGCCTGGACCAAGTCCCCTGGACTTTTTTCCGATGAGAGTGACCTCCCCATCCCTCCTTCGAGGCGTCTGAGTGAATCGTCACCGACGGGGGAGGTGGCTGAAGAAGAACCGACTTCTTTAGATGTCTGGCTTGGGACCAAGAGTACTTAGCCAAAGCGGCTGGTCTTCTCAGATCTCTTCACGCGTTTGATGCATAACTTCTCCAAACTCCGATTGCATCCTTTAGCTGTGCTCTTAGCACTGGGTCTGTCACCGAAGCAAACTGGAGAGAGCGCAGTACTCTCTCCTGCTCGTGTCTTGATATCCTTTCGGAATCTTGAAGTCTCTTGACAGAACCCGCTATCTCCTTCCTTTTCTTCGCCGGGGTGGAAAAACGGTGTGACAAAAGGTCCCAGTGGATTCCCAGCCACTGGAACTTTTGAGATGGAGAAATTCGAGACTTTTTCTGTTGATCTTGAAGCCTAGGTACTCTAGGAACTGGATCACTTGACTGGAAGCTTGCAAGCATTCTGTCTCGGATGCTGCCCACACCAACCAGTCGTCCAGGTAGGGTACTACCTGAATTCCCTTTAGGCGTAATTGTTTGAGAGCTACGCTCGCAAGCTTCGTAAAAATCCTTGGGGCTATGTTTAGCCCGAATGGCATGGCTCCGAAGGCGTATAGTCTTCGTTGTAGCCTGAACATAGGTAGGGGGAGAGTCGATGGCTAATTGGAATGTGCCAATAGGCGTCTAACAAGTCTATAGAGATGGAATATGCCCTCTTGGGCAGTAAGGTCCTTATGTGTTGCAGTGTTAGCATTTTGAATTTGCAATTCACTATGAACGTGTTGAGTGGCGACAAGTCCAGAATGACTCTGAGCTTTTCCGAGTCTTTCTTGGGAACACAAAACAGCCTCCCTTAGAAATTGATGGGCTTCACCCTTCGGATCACCTTTTTTCTCCAACAGTTCTTGAACGTACTCCTCCATAACGGGGGTGGAGTGTTGGAAAAACCGAAGGCACGGGGGTGGAGTGCTGTACCAGCTCCCGCCCAGTCCATTCTTGAGTAGGCTGTGGGCCCAGGGATCGAAGGTCCACCGATCCCGAAATTTCAGAAGTCTCCCTCCTACCGGTATCACCTCACTTGGACTGCCGTCCTGAGGTCTTGCCTTCCTGACCACGACCACCCCTGAATCCCCTTCCCCTTGAAGGACGTCTAGACGAGCCTCTGGCTGCTCCTCTAGGCTTTGCTCGAAAGGAAGTAGACTGCCCTTCGAACGCTGGGGTGAATGCCGTGGACTGTGTCGACACGGCCTGGGGTACCCACTGAAAGGTGGTCGGGGTTTGTGCCACGATCTGGGGCACTGGGGGCAATGGCAATTGCAGTTGCTGTTGCTGTCTAAGAGGCTTGGCTGGCCGAGACGGTAGCCTAGTCCTCATAGTCTTCCTCTTTGGTTGAGGACCCTCATCCGGGGAAGACTTTCTTTTGATAGCCAGGCCCCACTTCTGGAGAAGGTTTCTATTCTCCAAGGCGGCCTTATCAACAACTTCTTTGACCAAGTCGGTAGGGAAAAGGTCTTTTCCCCAAATGTTGGAGGAGATTAGTTTCTTTGGCTCGTGCCTCACCGTAGCCGAGGTAAACACGAACTCCCTACAAGCTCTCCTTGCCTTGACGAAGCCATAAAGGTCCTTCATCACTGTGGCCAGATGAGGCTTGGCCACTACCATGAACATTTCATGGACCTTGGGGTCACTTGCCATCGTCTCGAGAGTAGTCTGAAGAGACATTGAGGCAGACAGTCTTTCTTTTGTATCGAACTCACTTCGCAAAAGAAAGTCAGACAGCTTAGGGAGGTCCTTGCCGGACTGACGTCCGGCAATATCAGCCTCCAACTTTCCCACTGAGAACGTAAGATGGACGTCCTTCCAGTCTTTGTGGTCCATAGGCAGGGCCAGCGACAAGGGTTTACACTCCTCTAGGGAGGGGCAAGACTTGCTAGCCTCGATTGCTTTTAGTACAGCCAGAAACCCTTTCTGTAAAAAGGGGAAGGTTCTAGTAGGCGAGGACACAAAGGAAGGGAGCTTCCTATTCAATGCGGCTACCTTTGAGTTAGAGAAGCCCCTCTCTTTCATCGAGGATGAAAGTAGAGCTTGAGCCTTAGCATGGTCCATCACTATGACCTCCTTTGGCTCTGTCTCCTCCTTTGAAGCTGGTTCCTTCCTCAGCCGGACATAACAGTCCGGATATGATGCCTTGCTGGGCCAGAATTCCACCCTCCAGGGGAACTGAGCCCAGCTTATCCGAGATGACGATCTTTCCAGTCGTCATCGGCATGTGCTCAGCATACCTCCATGGGTTAGCATCTGAGCACAAGGGAAGGTCTTTCACATTGAGCTTTTTCTGGGGCCCATGTGATTCTGCAAGGCACTGCATTCGCAGTTCCATTGCAGCCGCCTTCTCCTGATTCTCCTTCTGCATTTGTTGGATCATTCCAACAATAGAAGAGAGGGCCTGTCCCAGCTCTACTGGGAGACCGGCCGATATAGAGGGGCTTGAACTTCATCCTGGGCTATTGCCAGGAGGTCTTCCTCCTGACACCCGTCCACATCAGACATCCTGTCATCTAGCTGGATGTCTTGCATCGCGACCGCGACTTCAGCATCCACCTGGATCTGAACTTAGGGGATCTCCTCTTGAGGCTGGGGAATCACTGCATCATCTGATGCCTTAGGGAAAGGATACGCCCTCATCTTCTCACTTGGAAGATAAGGGCCAGAAGTGTTCTTTTCGAAGCCCCTTACCCAGGAACGAAGCTTCTTCCTAGCTATTTAAATGTCTCAGTAATCAGGTTAGTGCACACAGTACATACCTGAGGGTCCCAATACCGGAGATCATCCTTGGAGACAGCGTATGCTGCGTGTCTCCTACAAAACTCATGTCCGCAGAGGTTCTTGCTGCTGACATTGCAGAAAGCACTTCCCCACTTCGGAGTGTCCTTCTGTAAAGAGAAGAAATTTCCATGAGTATCAAGTGAACTATGTATCACTGGATATGCATAGTATAGCATAACAACTCAGAAAGGAAAGACACACACTTGTGTTTCCCTCACAACCCATTGTTGCAGCCTTCCAGATAATAAAATCAAAATGGTTTATCTCTTCTAGAGTAACCAATGCAAGGTTTCCAGAGGAAACAGGTGGAGCTCACACCTAAGCAATGATTTTAAAATCCTGGATAATAGACAGGGAAGAACTCAGCTTCCTATCTGTAGGGCAACGGCAAAGGGATGTGCAAGAAAAAACAATAGTGTTAGAAGACACAGTGCTGTACCAAAACCCTTACCATAGTTTTCTTCTTACTGTATATGTTATACTGAAGAATACAAGTACAGTATAGGGGGATGTGTGCCGGCCTGCCTTTGCCGGGCGGCACACACCACAACTAGCTTTAAAGTATACTACTTAACAGCTATAGGGCGGCAGCACTCTGGTTCAAATGCCTGTGCCGGTCGGCAGCAACTGCCGGCCGGTAACAGCCAGTGTTGGCGGCCAGCAACTACACAAGGTAGTACCCAGCTGCCGGCCACACTCTTGGTGACCGGCAGACAAGGGCTGACATAAGCCGGCCGGCAAAGGTACAAGACCGATGCCAGCTGGCAGCAAAAGAACCAGAGAACTACACCTGCCCGGCTGCCGGCCTCATAGGCCGGCAGCCGGGACAAGTACAGCACTAGAAGAAAAAGAAAAATAGAATGGATGCCGGGATAAGAGTGTACACAACCTCCAAGCCCGGCAACCGAAAGAGTGCATATAAGGAAGGGGAGAAACTAATTCAGGCTTCCTTGACCAATGCCGTCCGGCTCTGCCGGCAGGCATGGATGAGGGACCAAGAGAGGTCCGGGCAGCACTCGAAAACATAAGACCCTTGCCGGCCAGCAGCTCTGCCGGCCGGCAAGGGGCTGAGTCAATTCCACATCCTAACCTATACTAGGTCCAGATGTAGAACGACGTACAGTACAGTAATGGCTCGGCCATTACGAAGAAAGAGGGGGAAGGGACAAGAGGGTCCTGCCAACCTTGCTTTAGTGACAGATCACCCGCAGCCAAGAGACTTATCTTAGCCTAAGGGAGATCTAAGGGGAAAGGCCAGCAATACTTGCCAGCTTCCAGAGCACCAAAGCAAGGAAGGCGTTGCTACTCCCAAGGGAAGAACTTATCCTCCCCCGAGAACAGCAACAAGGACTAGTCTGGTAGATCACAAAAGAAGGAATCATATCCACAGAAACCTTCGGTAGTGACCTAATGGAGCTAAGCTCCCTTTGAATGTGTTAGGTCAGCGAGGGGGACTCAGCCCCAAGCCAGACAACACAGACTCAGACTAAAAACTCTGTTGTTCTGTCCCTCTTGAACCATAACTACAGGAACAGGAAGGTACAGTAACACCCTAGTATAGTTTTATCGAAAATAAATTCGGAAAAAACCACTTAGGGATAAGCCCAAGGCTTAAACAGAGGGAAAGGGATTGCATACCTTCTCCGAAGAAAAGAAAGCAACCGGGGAGTATGATAAAGTATACTAAGGCTCCATAAGCAACTAGCCTAGGCACCAAGAGAATCGATTACCTAATTCACCGAAACTCACTCGTATACTATCTTGGAAATATTCCACACAGTCTAAAATGTATAAAATATAGCCTAAAGCTTCAATAAAATTTTAATTACACTCGGAAAAACCATAATCATGCATGAAATACTAGGACCAAACGACTAGGCTACATGGCCTAGCGTAGGCCAGAATGGTGAATACTTCGCCAAATAATACTAAGCACGAAAGGAAATCCTATGTAATGCTAAATAGCTAAAATTTATTAAAGCAAAACAACCAGGAATGTCGCTCTGACTAACTAATTTATACCTAGCGAGCGACAGCGTCCAAGACGCCTCTGGTAGGCTACGGCTCTTGTATCAAAGATTAATCCTATTAATCACTCAAAATTTTACCAAGAGCCTACATTTATACATGAAAGACACTATACTCAACTTATCAGAGGCCGACGAAGACGGAGAAGCCATGAAAAGTCGAATAAATCCAAGATTTGCGAGAAAAACAGAAAAAACACCGAGTTGTTAAGCTACGCAAAAAGGAATACAGATGGCGCCAGGATTGGCACCAGGCACGCATACGAATCGGGGGATAGGGAAGCCTTGGGAGCGGCTCCCCTTTTTCTTTCCCGAATTCGTATCTCGCCAATCACCTCCTACGAGACGAAATCTCTGTCCAGGATGTAGATTGCCATGTGACGTGTCTAGAATACGTCCTCTGATATGTCGCGATATCCCTTTCACGAGGGATACTCGCTCCAGGAGTTGGAATTCTGGTACCTTAAGGTAAATTCTCTGGGAATATCGCCGTAGTTGTAATATACCCTAGGAAGCTACCCTATAGGAACTTCCATCAGGACGACATGGCTTGAGCCCAAAAATATATATATATATATATATATATATATATATATATATATATATATATATATATATATATATATGAAAACAATCAAGCTGATTCCCAAGCTATTGCGCATGCTAAACGATTAACAAATCTTTTAACAAAGAGTTATTTATAATATCAACCCTACCACACGTGAAGTTCATGCATTCAGCCACACATAGTTCATGATTTCAAATTAACCCTGATTCGAAAATGATGACATAAAGGGATAATATTTTTTTCTAAAAGAGCTATTTAAAATGTCAATATAATGAGATGACATCAATCACCTGTCATTTGAAAGAAAATAGAGATTATATTGACTATTCTACATATTTGTAATTAAAATGGTTTTGTAACTAATGTTCGTGACTATTATAGATTTACCTTGAAATGTACACTCACAAATACTTTTTAATTATATAGCAAGAGGAATTTCGTAGGAAATATTGTAAAAAGCTAAACAACTTAACAAAGAATGAAATTTGAAAATAAAGGTAACAGAAAAAAAAAAATATTTTGCCTCCCTATCCGGTAATGAAAAATGTATTCCATTTTGGAAATATCCTGATACCAATTAAGCATTTATCCATTAAATACAGTTTTTTTTTTAATTTATTCATAAAGCTCATTAATATCATTATAAGTCTCTTATAAATCCATCGTGCCCTGTCTTCAACTGATTTTATCCTACATATAAATAAATATTAAATGTTCACAGCATCAAACGTTCACCATACTATGATATTTATGATCCTAAATCACATACAAGTTTCTACCTCAAGGGATTAAGACAGGATTAATTCTAGTGAAACATTATTAACACCGCACCCGTTAATAATCTTTAAAAATATCATATATAACATTTTTCTAAAGTAACCGACAGAACGATAAAATATTGACGATAATCTTCCTCTTTATGAACTGAAGCTGTAAACAAAAAACTCATAGAGAGAAATGTCTTAATTACCGTTTCAAATCACTCGTCTCAAAATTCCCATTTTCAATGCAACGTACGTCACATCCCAACAGGTAGAAAGCGAAATGACCAACTGGTCAAACAACTCGACCCAAATTTATTCTACAGAAGACATCTAAACAAAGTATTGTTCTTCGTATTCTATAAAACATGTCTCTTTTGACGTATTATTTATAATTCTGATTATCACTTAATTATTCTAACGCACACAAACTAAAGTTTACTGAAGTTTTACAAGTCTTTAGAAAGCCGTTTTCTATATAGCGAGGCGGTTAACACTTCAGCCTTTCGACAAATGCTGTCAAATTAAAATCTGTTATTGGAACACTCACCAACAGCCAGGAGAGGCGATGGCTGTCCATCATACAAGATCCTCATCAATGAACCAGTACTGCCAAAATATGTGTAATCGCCATCAACATTGTTTACACAAACAGTATCAAACAGCCATCACACAGCACGGTACATTTTTCACAGCATAAAAAAAAAAAAACGCTTTTAAAGAAGGTCTATTTATAATCTCGTTCCATTTACCATTGCTCATATCATCTCTAGACATTGGAGCAATTGCAGAGTGAATATTGATCCTCAACACCGACCACTATAAGCGAAAATAACATAAAACACTGAATGTTTCCACAAGATGACTAAAAAGACGAATATCAAGTTGTCAACAACAACCGATCCAGTGTTGCCACTTTGCTCTCACTCAATATCCACTTCAAGGTGCCATTTTATCCACAAAATATCCACAAATTTTTTTCAATGTTCCACAGATTAATCCACAAACATTTTCCGTACAATATGATAATGAAACCTAAAGTTTTATAGTGGAAAAACATTATTTGACTTGATCCACATACAGAAACAATTTAAGTTAAATAAAAACCATTTTCCTAAGCAGAACGGTATCTGATTATATTTCTTGTCACTCATGACCGAAACAAATACTGTACTCCAAATTGACGAACTTGAAGAAAAATATGTTCTATTTCCTTCTTTCGTTCGTTCGTTCGTTTAAGAACGCCTTGCCTATACCAAACACGGGCTCTTGCACTAGGGAGAGAGTTTCCTTCTTTGGATGACGATGATTTATACATGTCAATGTGGACGGAAAAGGGGTAAAACTAATAAGGTCAGAAAATTCCTGTAGATATGTATATTTTGTGTTTGTTGACATTGACAAAATCATCGATAGAGAAGAGAGCAATTGATTAAATGAAGTAAAATTAATAACAAACAGAAGGTATCCAGATGGTGCATGACTTTTAATTCTTATTTGAAGAGAAAATTAAAGGCAATTAGTGAAAATAACTATAATATGATATCTGATTATGTTGTTTTCAGGTCGTATCTTGTGTGACAGAAAACCATTTTAGTCGGATTAAAAACTTCATGAATCCTACACTGAAGCGTGGAGGAAAGATAGAGGGTGCACACGGTCAGCCCTACTCTGTGAAGCCGAAGAGTATATTTTAAAGTTGCGCGCGCCCACACACACACACACACACACACACACACACACACACATATATATATATATATATATATATATATATATATATATATATATATATATATATATGTGTGTGTGTGTGTGCGTGCGCGCAACTTTAATATATATATATATATATATATATATATATATATATACAGTACACATATACACTTGGGCATACTATTCTAACTAATTTTTCATCTTGTTTTGTTAAAGTATTTATAGTTTATATAGGAAATTCTTATTTTAATGTTACTGACCTTAAAATATTTTATTTTTCCTTGTTTCCTTTCCTCACTGTGCTATTTTCCCTGTTGCGGCCTCAGGGCTTATAGCATTCTATTTTTTCCACTAGGGATTTAGCTTAGCAAGTAATAATACTACTATATATATATATATATATATATATATATATATATATATATATATATATATATTTATATATATATATATAATATATATATATATATATATATATATATATATATATATATATATATATATATATATATATATATATATATACCTGAACAAAAAAAGGAATCTTATTTACTTAATGGAAATCGTAATAAAAGCAATTAGCAAGAGATTATGCCAAGGTTTAAATCCACGGTCCTGTAAAGGATAAGCCTTTGCCTGTAGCCGAATTTATTGCCACAACTAATGGTGTTTCCATATGTTTATTGTTCTTATAATTACACCATGGCTGGATACCACGGAGTAATCCTTGCCTTTCTCCTCCCACCCAGTTAAGCTCTCGAGTTATTCCTTCCATCGCCGTCAGTTCTGGATTAGTAGGCCTACCCTCATTAACAGAAATTAGTACCAGTGTAGCTTTTTTCCACAAAAAATCCACAAAGTATTATTTATCCACAAAAATATCAATGTACAGTTAAATATCCACAAGAAATATCCACAAAATTTATGTTAAAATCAACAATCCTCAAAGGGATCCACAGAGGCTGATTTTATCCACAAATTTGTTGAAAATATCTACAAAGTGGCAACACTGAACTGATCTAAAAGAATAACCAGATGGTGTTTCTTCTTCTTCTTTTCTTCGTGTTTCTACTAGTTGCAAATTCATAAATTACAACTCATATATTTTCATGCATTTGTATATTGTGTATATGTGTGTTTCTATCTTATATGCCTTTGTCAGTTATGTATTTTATATCCCTGCTATGTAGATAAGTCTTTATCCATATGTGTGTGAGTATAACTGAAAAATTAAGCCCATGATGAAATTGTAGAATTTTGGATAACAGGATGACATTCAAGATGATACCTCTCTCTCTCTCTCTCTCTCTCTCTCTCTCTCTCTCTCTCTCTCTCTCTCTCTATTCCATTATTTTAGGTCGATATAAATTTCGTAACTTCGGTTTGGGAGTCCCAACATCACTAAGTGGGGTGTCAATCTGCCCACTCTCTCTCTCTCTCTCTCTCTCTCTCTCTCTCTCTCTCTCTCTCTCTCCGATTCCATTATTTCAGGTCGATGTAAATTTTGTAGCTTCGGTTTGGGAGTCCCAACATCACTCAGTGGGATGTCAATCTGCCCCCCCCCCTCTCTCTCTCTCTCTCTCTCTCTCTCTCTCTCTCTCTCTCTCTTGGGATGCAGGAGAATGCAGAGGAAACAAGTGATAATCGTAGAAGGATGGAGAGAAGAGGACAGAATACTGGACATGTATAGTTGGAGAAACAATAATTGTTTTTATTCAAGCTATATACACAAGCATACACACATATGGCAGAGGCCTTTGTCCTGCAGTGGACTAGTAAAGGCTGACGATGATAATGATATATACTGTTGAAAATTTGCTGTAATAAAAAAACGGTACAAATACTGGAGTAAATGTTGCCAGGCATTTACCGTTTTAAAAACGGATATATTGACGTTAAGGAGTTATATTACGGTCAACAACCCGTAAAGGATAATAACAAAGTAGGGTATAAATTACGTTCGCCTGTATATTACTGAAATACAGCTACGAACAGTTTATTTTTACGAAGAATTTCCAATTGAAATTACGGGTTTTTAATAGCATACATATTTAATGTTCCCTCTAACTTTTCTTCTGAGGTCGTATAACATTTTGTTAGTATGTTATGGAAGTCAATTGTTCTAGAAATTGTCATGTGTTCGAAGTTAGAATGATCTTATGCGCACAAAGTGACACTGTTCAGTCTCATTAGTTTTGAATGCACTTACTGTACTGTACATAGGCTTCCAAATCAGCAGTTTGAGGACGAGCTTGATGCAGTTGATACTCTGGAGAAAACATTGGTTGTTTTACTTTTCGCTTTAAATTTTGGGGTTTATGCTTCGAGCAGTTCAGCAAAGGAATTTAAAGGTTTAAAGGCCGCTCATAAAGGGCACGGGCAAGGAACACTGACATTGCTCTATCGAATAGGACAATGCCCTAAAGACTAACCATATACACATATGATCAGCTCACAAGCTAGGACCAAGGAGGCCGGTTGTTGTTGACTCAGCCATGTAGGCCTGGGTCTTCCAACTTTTTTAGTGCCTTGTGGAGCCAAGTTAAACGTTTGGTGAAATAATATATGTATAGGCTTAATTTTTTTTTTTTTTTTAGAAATCCTGTTTACCTTTTCTTTATATATATATATATATATATATATATATATATATATATATTATTATTATTATTATTATTATTATTACTGTTATTACTATTATTATTGTTGTTGTTGTTATTATTATGATTACTAATATTAATTAATAATAAGGATTAATAATAACAATTAATGATACTCAGAAATGATAATAATAATAATAATAATAATAATAATAATAATAATAATAATAATAACGTTTGTTATTCTATTTCTATCGCCAGGGTAAAAATCGTAAATAAATCTTTGCTAGGAGTGATTCTGAATAATAAAAAGTTTATTACTTATCATTTATTATAGTGCGATAGTTTAGTTAGCTAGGAGTGTTCGTAAGTTTTTCTCTTTTCATTTGCAAGCCGAAATTCCTCCTTTGGAGAGATTTTTTTACGTGGAATTGAATGTTGACGACCTGGCTAATGATAAGAAAGTTGATACGGCTACTCTGAATTACATAATTGTTGATGACCAGGACCAAATGAAATTCCGATTGCTGATGATGATGATCATGATGATGATAATAATAATAATAACCACGACCCCAATCAGGGAAGTAGTTGTGGCAAATTGCCACCCAGTGGACTGTTAAACACAGTCGTCCACACACTGACAACTGTGTATCGCAGCACACTAACCCAGATCTGTGTTTAACAGTCCACTGGGTGGCAATTTGCCACAACTACTTCCCTGATTGGGGTCTTGGTTAATATTATTATTATCATCATCATGATCATCATCATCAGCAAATTTTTGTGTTGGTGTGCGGTGTAATTTTAAGCTTGTTAGGGTTCTTTTGCGTTTATATTAATGGTGTTTTGGTTATTATATGTATTTAGTGTTGAGTTTTTGATTAGTTTTAAGTGTGATTATTTTGATTGTGGATGGTTTATGTCAAGCTCTTTAGTTTGTAAGAAATATAGTATTAAGGTTTTGTTTATTTTTATTACCTTTTGTTAAAGAGTCTGGTTTAGATAACGTAAGGGGAAAGTTTGTTTTGTTGAGACAATTGTCAGTACGGTGTGATTCAGGGTGTAATGCTTGTTTTTGAAACATCCGCCAGACTGCTTGCTGGGGCAATGTCACTGTCCTTTGCCTCTGCCATTCATGAGGGTCCTTTAAACCTTCAAAACTAAAAAAAAAAATATTTACAGTTCTCCATATTGTATATAAATCTTACACGAGTGAACAGCAAATAGAGAGAGATTACATATTGTTAATTAGAAAAGAAATTAATTAATTTTATATATTTTCTATACTACGGCTAAAAAGTTGGATTTTTTTTATATACATTAGTTATATTCTCTCTAAAATATACAACCATATATATATATATATATATATATATATATATATATATATATATATATATATGTATATGTATATATATATATATATATATGTATATATATATATATATATATATGTATGTATTTTTTTTTCAGGAAATCAATAACAGTATTTTTGTTGTAATTTTACCAGACATTTAAGGCGCTAGTTACCTCCGCCAACGAAGTTGGGACAAGGTTATGTTTTGCCTCTGTATGCCCGTTTGTCTGTTTGTTTGTGAACAACTTCCTGGCCACAATTTTAATCATAGAGTAGGAAAGCCTTCAGGTGTTCATTTTAATATTGACACGTGGAAGTGAATCAAGTTTAAAAGTCAAAGGTCAAGGTCAAGCAAAATGTGTACCGAATTAATCTTAAACTTGACCCCAAGTTCGCATATGGCTGTCTCACAGACATCAAATACGCCTATGGTCTAAATTTATTCTTGGAAAGGCAAGCTAGTTTCGATTAATAAACTGCCGTGGTGGAGGTCTGCACTCTCAGAGTGCTTTTCTAGTTTTAGCCTGGTTTCAAACAAATTCTCACCTGTCATAAATTCTCTAAAACACTAAAGAAAAGAAGACATACAATGGAAAAATACATCTATGTTATAATAGATTCAAACATCTAAATGTATACTTCGTAATAGGTCTGCATGAATGATTGAGAAGAGAACAGATTAGAGTTTTTATATTGATTGCAAAGTTACTTGATCGATTATTCCGATGTTAGAGTTTTCGTTTGGTTTCATGTTGTGAGAAAAATATGGAAATTATTTTTATAATCATCAAACTATCCTAAAAGAATATAATATCATATATATATATATATATATATATATATGGATAAATATCAACACAACATCGTGTTCAAATAGAAATAAATTTCTACCTCATACTTGGGATCGAACGCTAGCCCCTTCTAATGAAAGGCCAGGTCGAAACCAACCATGTCACGAGAGCCCATAAAAAAGAATTGGAACCTGACACTAACAGCTGTCCGAGGATTTACCTGGCGAGACATCAGTCTCTTACCAGCGAGTTTTACTCAATTCCCCGGGCCACCACGTGACACAATTGGTAGTAATTCATTCAAATTACCCCTAATGAGTCAATATGGATAAATATCAACACAACATCGTGTTCAAATAGAAATAAATTTCTACCTCATACTTGGGATCGAACGCTAGCCCCTTCTAATGAAAGGCCAGGTCGAAACCAACCATGTCACGAGAGCCAATAAAAGTCCGAGGATTTACCTGGCGAGACATCAGTCTCTTACCAGCGAGTTTTACCCAATTCCCCGGGCCACCACGTGACACAATTGGTAGTAATTCATTCAAATTACCCCTAATGAGTCAATATGGATAAATTACTACCAATTGTGTCACGTGGTGGCCCGGGGAATTGGGTAAAACTCGCTGGTAAGAGACTGATGTCTCGCCAGGTAAATCCTCGGACAGCTGTTAGCGTCAGGTTCCAATTCTTTTTTATGGGCTCTCGTGACATGGCTGGTTTCGACCTGGTCTTTCATTAGAAGGGGCTAGCGTTCGATCCCAAGTATGAGGTAGAAATATATATATATATATATATATACAGTATATACCTACATGTATGCTGTATTAGGCTATATATATATATATATATATATACACATATATGTATATATATACTTATATATATATATATATATATATATTTATATATATATTTATATATATAAATAAT
>NC_090747.1:47306752-47314252 GCF_036898095.1 Palaemon carinicauda | reverse complement strand
ATGAACTTCGTCTTCAGCAGCTGTGCAGTAGAACGGCATGAGGGATGTGAAAGGCCGTGAATGAAATCAAATACCTGCCGGTGCATGGGAGCAGGAATCCAAGATCGCGGTCTACCAGTACTGACGTCACATAGGAGGGTGGTGTTGGAGTCTTTGAGGGGGAAGTCTTCCCAACGGAGGGACGTGCAGGTTGTCCTACATGCTAGATACTCTAGATTCTGTCGTTGGGTGTCAGCCAGGCCGTTGTAATCCAATCCCAGTTGAACGGCAGCCAACGTGTTTCTTGACAGGGTATCAGCAACGGGATTCATTTTCCCAGGGACGTATTGAAGGGTGCCATTGTATTCAGCCACGGCAGAGAGATGTCGGCGTTGACTGGCGTACCAGGTGTCAGACTGTCAAGTGAAGGCGTGCACACCAGAGGCATGTGGTCTGTGCGATTGACGAAAGGCGTACCTTCTAAGAAATGACGAAAGTGACGGACCGCCAAGTGCACCGCCAGCAATTCGCGATCGAAGGTAGAATAATCCGATTCTGCCTTGGACAGTTTTCTGCTGAAGAAGGCCAATGGGCATGGCGAGCCGTAGACCACCTGCTCGAGTACTGCACCAATAGCGACGTCGCTGGCATCGGTGGACAGAAGGAGAGGGGCATGTGGGATAGGAAAAGTGAGAGCCCCAGCGGTTGATAGGGCCTTCTTTGAAGGGAACCTCACTTCAGGTCCTTTGGCTTGCCCTTGAGGGAGGCATAGAGGGGAGCAAGAGTGGTGGCAATTGCTGGCAGAAAACGATGATAATAGTTGATCATGCCCAAGAATTCGTGCAGAGCTTTGACGGTCGAGGGTGCGGGGAAGTCCTGAACATCTGCTACCTTCTAAGGGAGGGGATGGACTCCTTCAGGAGTGATGCAGTGCCCTAAAAACGACACTTTGTTGGTGTCAAAGGTACACTAGTCATACCATACTACAAGGCCGCTTTGTTGCAGGGGGTAGAGCACGATGCGTAGGTGACGGGGGTGTTCCTCTTTTGAGGAGGAGAACACAAGTACGTTGTCCACATAACATACACAGAAGGGGAGGTCCTCTAAGATGCCATCGATGAGACGTTGAAACGTGGCCCCAGCATCACGAAGCCCAAAAAAGGAGTAATTGAAGGTGTATGTACCAAACGGAGTGGTGATGGCGGTCTTGGGGATGTTTTCTGGGTTTATAGGCACCTGATAATACCCCTTCAGGAGGTCGAGCATAGAGAAAACCTTCGCTTTGTGCAGGTAGGAGGTCATGTCGGCGATGTTTGGGAGGGGGTATTGATCCGGTTCTGTTTGCATGTTCAGGCGCCTGTAATCATCGCACGGAAGGAGGGATCCGTCTCTCTTCAGAACGATGTGTAAGGGTGACGACCATGGGCTGGAGGCCTTTTGGCAAAGGCCCATTTCCTCCATTTCGGCGAATGTCTGTTTGGCGGCTGCCAATCGTTCCGGTGCCAGACGTCTGAATTTTGCAAGACTGGGGGTCCCGTCGTCTTGATATGGTGATAAATACCGTGCTTGGCAGGAGCCGTGGGTGTTTGGCGAAGTTCTGGACGGAAAACTTCCGGGTACGACGTGAGGTGGTGGGCCTAGGCATCCGTGGGTGCGCTGATGTGGAGAGCGAGGTTGGAGGGGGCGGGTTGAAGCGGTGTCGAAAAATATGAGTCTGCATTGACCAATTGTCGGTGGGCGATATAGACCAGAAGGTGGAAATGAGAGAGGAAATCTGCACTGAGGATTAGCAATGTGACGTGAACTACGAGAAACTTCCAATTAAATTTAACGTTTTCGAACAATAATATAAGGTTCTCATAACCGTAGGTGGGTATCGCAGATCCGTTGGCACCTACCAAGCCGACGTCGGCAGATGTAGACAGACTACGTTGTGTCCTGAAGAGTTCCCTTGGCCAAAGAGAACGACAAGCACCCGTGTCTACCAAAAATCGTACGCCCGTTCCTGCATCATGTAAAAATAAAAGATTAGAAACACGGGAGGCCACCGCCACGAGCGATGGCCTACTTACACGTCTTTTGGCCACTGACAATCCTTGGCACATTTCTTCGCGGTTACCCCGAATCTGAAGTGGTAGTAGCAAAACTGTGACGCATGGGAGGTAGTAAGTTGCTGTAGAAGTCGTTAGTTGGGGCGCGAGCGATTGGTGGGTGGTGGGTGGCATTGTCCCTGCTTCGGCATGTCACGGGGTAGGTGTGTATGTCCTACGGCATTCATGTCAACTTCGGTTGATGTTAAATAGGCGTCCTCATCGTCAGGGGTGGCGGCGTTGATGGAGGTTTTGAAGAGGCTGTCCATAAGGGCGTCGGCTTTGGTCATCAAGTCCTTTATGGGTTAACTATCGACATCCGGTATGGCAGCGCATACAGGTCCGGATAAACGACGTATCCAAAGGGCACGATGTAGGTTCATCTCATGAGGAGAGCTGTCTGTGGCAGGTTGCAGGTGAGCGATACTGGTCATTTCCCTCAGGGTGAGCAAAGCCCTTTTGTCCCACAATTGTTGTTGCGAGAGCTGAAAAAGCTTTGCTATACGGGCGGCTGGCGACGGCGACTACTGCTGCAGAAGGTATGTTTTGAGGGCGGCATACGCTATTGGGGTGTCTCCTTGTTCACAAAGCCAGTCGGATATTTCTGGGAAGGTGTCCTTGGGTATCGCCGCGAAAACATTATCTGCTTTGGTGGTTGAGCGAGTCATGTCCTTGATGCGAAACTGGACTTCTGCACGCTGAAACCAGGCAAACGCCTCTGCGCTGGGGAATGACGAAAGTTTCAATGGGGGAGCCACAGCATTAACTTCCGTAGAGTCCACCATAGTACCAACGACGGAGGGCGAGGGGGTGTGGAAGGCGGTAAGAGAGAGTCGACTTCCAGGGTCACCAATGTGATGGGCCGAGAGAAGGTTGTGACTCAAAGACAGGATGAAAGCAACTGAGTGAGTTTATTAAAGAACACTCTCATTTGTATACAAAAGCTCAATGCAACAGGAAATTTCCTGTTCAAAACCGACACCGTTAACGGTGAGAAAAACAGGCATGTCTATTCAGGTTCTTTTTAAGTACGAGGGAAGAGCAAAGATACGAGCACAATATATACACAAAATAAAATGTCGTTACTATGTACGATCATGTGATACATGGTTGATACAATCCCAACGTTTCGTGATTCTTAATCACATTGTCCAGGGCTATAAATAAAACATATGCAAAAAAATTAAGAAAAAGTTGAATTTTTTTACAAATTCATTAAAAAAAAAGAAATATAATATATATATATATATATATATATATATATATATATATATATATATATACATATATAGTAAAAGATAGACGAGGTAAACTAGAAAAAACATAAGCTGCCTTTTACCAAATAGATATATGGTTTCTCTCTCTCTCTCTCTCTCTCTCTCTCTCTCTCTCTCTCTCTCTCTCTCTCTCTCTCTCTCTCTCTCAGTAGAGATGGAAGCTACATTATATTCTTCCATTATTTAAAACTATGATATTCAATATAAATTCTACTTTATAGGATTAAATCAATTTCACATTACCTCAAAGTAACAAAATATATGATGTCATTTAGAATGGTTTAAAGTAATGTTATAAATTATATTTAATTAGCACAAATAAGTGTAGATCTGCAGATCTTCAAATAAAGTAGTTATTAATACCATTATTATTTTATCATTTTTATTATTATTATTATTATTATTATTATTATTATTATTATTATTATTATTATTATTATTATTATTATTATTATTATTATTGTTAGAGCAATAAGATGCTACAAGCCTCTGGGCTCCAACTGGAAAAGATAACCCTATGAGGAAAGGAAATAAGGAAGATAAATTGCAATAAGTAATGAGCAATAAATATAAAATATTTCAAGACAAGAAAAAACGTTAAAATAGATCTGTCATATATAAACCATAAAGAGAGACTTATTTCAGCCTGTTCAACCTAAAAACAAATATAAACTTTTAAAGTTCCACCGATTTAACTACCCGATAGGGAAGATCATTTCACAGTCTGATCACAACTGGAATAAAACTTCTATATGACAGTATAGTATTGAGCCTTATGATGGCGAAGGCAAGACAGAACTAATTGCATACCTAGATAGAGATGGGAGTAACACTAAGAAACAGAAAATTAGCAACATGGATACGAGAGCAAACTAAAGTAGAGGATATTCTAACAACTTGTAAGACAATGAAATGGACATGGGCAGGACATACAATGAGAATGACAGATAATAGTTGAACATTAAAAGTATCAGATGGGGTTCTTAGTGATTGCTAAAGAAGTATATATATATATATATATATATATATATATATATATATATATATATATATATATATATATATGCTTATGTGTGCGTGTATTCATACATGTTTACGAATACATATAGTGTATATGATGAAAATAAATACAACATCCTGTTCAAATACAAATCTATTTCTCCCAACATAAGGTAGAAGGTAATATATGTTTATACATATATGGTATATTATCATTATCATTATTATTATTACTTGCTATGCTACAACCCTAGTTGGAAAAGCAGGATACTATAAGCCCAGGGGCTCCAACCAACCAACGCTGTGGCCACGTTTGATGGACAGCATCCTGGGGGACATGCCGTTCTGTGTCTGCTACGTGGAAGACATCTTAATCTTCTCCAGGACGAAAGAGGAATACTGGAGACACATCCGCACTGTGCTGAAACGCCTTCAGTAGAACTGTTTGATCATGCGCTTTGACAAGTACACATTCGGCGCCGAGAGGGTGGACTACCTTGGACATCAAATATCCACAGCGGCCGTGAAAACCACCTCGACCAAGGTAGACACCGTGAAAACCTTCCCAACCGCAACGACCATCTGGCACCTTCAGGAGTTTTTGGGATGGTAAACTACTACCGTCGCCTCATCCCCAACATCGCCCACATCCTGACTCCCCTCAATGATGTCCTGAAGGGAAAAGCCAAGAAGCTCGTCTGGGGTCCCCTGCAGTAACGCGCCTTTGGCAGGACAAAGGCTGCCTTCGCCGAAACAATCACCCTGGTGTACCAAGACGACAGTGCCCCCCCTCAAGTTGACTACCGACGCCAGCAACGTCATCTTCGGTGAGGTCCTTGAACAGATCGTCAACGGTTCCCTGCAGCGCTTGGCCCTCTTCAGCAAGAAACTCAAACTTGCGGAAACCAGGTACAGCATGTTCGACAGGGAGCTTCTCACCGTCTACCTTGCCATCCCCCACTTCAAATACAAGCTTTAAAGTACCCCTTTCACTATCGTGGCGGATCACCCTGATCCACGCTTTCGCGAAGTCTTCAGACGCATGGTCCTCTCGCCAACAACGACAATTGGCAACCTTCGCAGAATTCGGCTGCACTATTATCTATGTACGGGGAAGAAGAACCTAGTCGCCGACGCCCTCTCCAGGATCGAGATCAACGCAGTCCGCCTGGGTATAGACTACGCCAACCTCTTCGTAGAAGTGTAGAACGACCCAGAGGCCCAGGACTATCTTACGAAAACATCAACGCTACAGATGAAGGACATTCCCCTCGGCCCGGCCAGGGAAACCATCCTCTGCGACACCATGGGGCGCCCACGCCCATGATTCCTGCTTTCTGTAGAAGGAAGATCTTCGGTGTCATCTACGGATTATCACACCCCTCTGGTCGCACTACGGCCCATCTACTATCTGAGATATTCATCTGGCCAGGGATCAAGAAAGATGCCCGTGAGTGGGCGAGAACTTGCATTAACTGCCAGACAAGTAAGGTCAACCGCCGTACTGAGTCGGGAGTCAGGGATTTTCCTCAACCCAAGAGACGATTGGGACAAATCCACATGGATATTGTGAGACCTTTTCCGCCTTCAGGTTCTGCAAGATACCTCCTGACGATCATCGACCGCTCCACTAGATGGTTAGAAGCGACTCCGACATCTGAAGCCACCACCCATGCCTGCGCCAAATCTCTCCTGTCCAGTTGGATCATCCGCTTCGGTGTTCCCGACGATACCACGACGGACCGAATTTCTGCCTTTTTTACAGGGATCTGGCTCTTTTTGGCAAACCTGATGGGAATGACTCTCCACAGCACCATGGCATACAACCCTGCAGAGAGCGGCAGGGTCGAGAGAACTCATCGCACACTCAATGCAGCCCTGATGACGAGATGTACGGACGAACATTGGAAAGCGCAACTCCCAGGAGTCCTTCTTGGTCTTTGCACCGGCCCCCGGGCAGATGGCGAACCTTCAGGTCTACAGCGAGGTGCTTACAGACCCTGGCGAGTTCTTCCCTGCAACTACCGACGACACAAATCTGAATAACCTGAGAGAGATCGCTGGGAATTGCAGGCCATGCCTGAAAAATATGAGGACAGGCCCAGAAGCTACATGCCCAAGAACCTAAAACTTGAACTACTGTATGTCTTTATCCGGGTCGATGCTCACTGCCAGCCGCTGACTAGACCTTATCGCGGCCCTTACAAGGTCATCAAAGGAGCAGCCAAATCTTTTCTCTTGAACGTCCACGGACAAGAAGATTGGGTGATGATCCACCGATTAGAACCAGCGTTCCTTGAAAGCAATGAGAAGATCACCGCGGGCCCTGATAGACCCAGGACTCCGCCTCAGAACAAATCATCCACCAAGCGGGAGGAGACCACACAACGACTGAAGAGAACGATTCCTCCAAAGCAGAACAACCTTTCCCTCCGTTCAAGCACCAGAGGGGAACTACATCACCCTTTACGATAGAGGAATTAATCGAATCAACCATCTCCGATGCTCGCTGTGGTGGGGGGGGGGGGAGTACTAATGAGGACATAATTTTTCCCATTGTGTTTCCTTCCCCTGGACACACTTCTGCAAATTGTACTTTTATTATTTTTGGCACACAGTGGATTTTTGTCTCATGATGTTGCGCTCCTTGAGTACTTTGATTTAATGTATATAATTAAATATTTCCCTAGGCTACCGCCTTATTGTTTGATGATTTTTCTCGTGTAAAAAGCACAATGATTTTGGTTGTTGGAGCAGTTTCCCACCCAGGGCAACTTATCCATCCACACTCTGTAACTTAGTGGACGTTACAAGTTTAATAAACCGTCATTCTCTCTCCATTCATCTTGCTGTCCTCAAAATATATATATATATATATATATATATATATATATATATATATATATATATATATATATATATATATATATCAACTAAGCCGTATATATTTTTGATACATTAATGTCTGGATTCTCTTAACGACCTCGGGATCAGAGCCCCGGGCGAAATCACACAAAGACAAGAGCTTGTGTCCGGCCGGGAATCGAACCCTGGTCGGCAAGCTTGTATAGACAGTGACTAAACCACTTAGCCACGAAGAAAGATAAAAGTTGATGACAAATCTTCTGTCCTTATACCTGTCGAATTCAGGTGTT
>NC_090747.1:47294252-47301752 GCF_036898095.1 Palaemon carinicauda | reverse complement strand
TAAATATTCTACAAATTATGGGCGGTAAGTTTTCAGGTCTTTTGCATCACCTTTTTGGTGAATTATGGTATTTTTTTTTTTCATGGTAAAGAGCATACTTGTAGACATTTGGGAGTAAAGTTCAGTCCGTCTTACTATTATGAAATCTTCTTCATCACTTATTAAATAAATTGCTAGACCATCTATTCCTTCAGTTTTGTCTCGTTTCATAACTTTTAATGCCGTCTTTACCTTTCCCTCTGTCACGTTTGTTCTGCAGCAGCTAAGGTATTTCATGATTTCTATTTTCAAATTTGATTTTTTTATCTCTTTTTCATTGTATTGTAAATAGATATTCTGCACTTTTTATCACTCCATCTCCACTGTTTATATTTCCATATTTCTCCTTCATAGCAAACATCTTTTGGCACACTGTTTTTTTTTTTTTTAATTTGATACTTCTTTCTCTGTTTAGAGTTTCCTTAAATTATGCCTGATTGTCTTTACAAATGTCTTGGGTTATGAATTTGTTTATTGTTTTAGATACTTCTTCCAATTTTATTTTTTCTCTAAATGATTTAAGTCTTATTCCTATTTTTTTCTTTATTAGGTCTTTAATGTTTTTCTTGATTATGTTTAGGAACTTTTCTTCCTATATCTTGTGCTGATTTCAGTACATTTTTTTTTTTTTTTGGAATTACTGTTTACTCCCCCATAATTTAATTCCATTTCATTATGTAGCTGTGAGAGCCTATTTTGTATCGCTAAACTGAACTCAATAGATTTTTCTCTTATTACAGAAGTGTTTATTTTGTTTCTTAAAACATATTTTTCTCTCTTCTCCAACTATCTTATTTGCAGTTCAAAATCCCTTTAGATTTGCTGTGCCTCACACCACATTTCAGGTTTCGATGGCAAATAACTTAGTGGGTTGATTTATTCTGTAACATTAACTTGAATATAAATACGTTTTGTTTGATTCGCGATTGTTTCAATATAGTATAACTGATATAGGCTTCTTCTGGTATAAGAAAAGTGGTGATTTATAATTTTTGGATTCTCGTCTATAAAAAAAGAAAAAAAAATTCAAAGCGGTGACTATCAAAAATTAAAAAAAAAATCATTTCCATTAATAAAAGAGAAAAAGAGCAAAACGTCTCTTTTTATCTATAATCTTTTATCTGATTTACTTTTGTATGGTCTATCTTATAGAAAGTTGTTTATAGTCGTGAAATGTCATATTTATCTCTATTAAGTATTGCACTTCCTAAAACACTATCATACTAAAAGAATGTAGGATGATTCCAATATTTTTGTAATTTCTTGTGATGATAACAGTGATAACATTATTCATTTATTTATTTACTTAATAAGCATAATAGCTCTATGATAATCACACCTTCACCATTTTTATGTTCTCAATCAACTTCTCTTTATAGGACACATCTAATATCATCGTTATTGAATCCCTTCCGTGTGTATGTTGTTATGAACAGAGTTGGAAGAAGAAGCAAATATATGATGCAACCCGGCTAAGGTAATTAAGCGAGCAGTTATCCTTAATGCAATGCCGGGAAAACTCATTAATGCTTCCAGCTTCTTTAACGTCTGAGTACACGTTTCTCTCTCGTTCATTTAATCAAGATTACTTGGTTCGTTTCCATTATTCCCCACCATTTTTCAACTTGACCTCTTTTCATGTTAGCATGGCAAATAAGTTGTCTAAAATATATACTTTATCTATCGGTTCATCAGCTTTGTTACTTATATCTCTAAATAGTTTAATTAAATGATACTGAAGAGAAGTTGTTTTGGAAATGAATCAACATGTATTATTTGGTGTTTTCAGTGTCCCATATGTTAGCTTCATTTTGCTTGATAGAGCTTCCAATGTAGAAAAAAAGTATGTTTTGAGTTACCTGCTATATTTGACAGTTAGTGACGTTCGAACTAGATCCTATGAAAGTTTTATCTTCACAATTGCTGCTTACTGTACAAATACAGGTATAGATTGCTATGGATAATATGAAAAAGTTCTGTTAAAATTTATAGCAGCAGAAACGAGGATATGGGAAACAAGCGAGGTTTAGTATTATTGTTAAGGAATAAACATTGTATGAAATACTTGAAATAGTAAAATACGAGAGAAAGATCAATTGTGAAATGAACGATAGAAATCAAGATGTATGATTTTAATTTCGAAGGTTTAAGATCATATTCATGAATTACTGTATATTTTCATTTACACGTAAATAGTAATAACAATAACACATAGTAGAAACTATAAGCAAAATACAATAGAATTGAGGAAAGTAAGCAACTCCACTTTAACCTTTCCAAGTTTATAATTCTAGAAACGATTCAGTCTCATACATAAGGTGCCATTACAGAAAGCTTTCCAACTGCTTTACAATCGGAAGGCGGAGCCTTAGCCAGCTTCTAAAAGCAGGCGGCTTGCTACCATGCCAATCTAAAGCTTATTCCAGAACTGTGTATTTCCAATATGTGACTGCATTTGGAAAATGTGACTACAGCTGCAGCGGCCAGAAAACCAGAACATAAATCGCCATTTTCCGTGTTGTTTGTTTAATTAGATATATGCATCCAAGACAGGAAAGATATACGATATTTGCATATTGGCTAAATCTGCTCTTTCTATCGGAAACGAGGCCACGAAGAGATTACATTATGTAAATATTCGTGTAATAAGGATATCAAATACTTAAGAACCATAATTTCTCTTGTATCATTGTCCTCAAAAGATATTTATATGATCATTTGATACTTTTCTGGTACCAGAATTGTTTATAATGAACTCATGGGTCAGTTAATTTTAATTATTATTTAGTTGAGAAGCTTCCAGTAATAAAAGAACTCAAGGTAACGAATAGTATAATTTTTCCAGGTCAATAATGAATATTGATTTGAACTCATGGAGTCAATAGCTATTCATTGGGAAGGAAAATTACCACTTTCATTTAACATAAAATCATAATCATTGACCTTATGAATAATATATAAGACTTAATTATTTAGAAAGTAAACTACAACTGTACGTAGATATAATTATCTAGAGTTCATATATATAAACGTAATTTGTCAGATGCCCGGATGGAGTTTCGTTAGTTTAAGGTGGGATAGCAAATTATCAACGTCGTTAGAGCTCCATGAAGTAGCGTTTCATGGCAAGTAGTTCTTTTATATATATATATATATATATATATATATATATATATATATATATATATATATATATATATATATATATGTGTATATATATATATATATATATATATATATATATATATATATATATATATATATATATATATATATATATATATAGAAAAATTCAGACTACATCAATATCAGTTTTATTAAATATTATTACCTTCAACAGATAAGTGGATATATGGGCAAGGATTGTGTGTTATCCTTTCTCTTAGTTAGTGACTCAGTCGTGGAAGATATTTCCGTTATTATAACGTGATTAAAACGTTTCAAGGGAGAGAAGCTCTTTCCTATTTTCGATCAAAGGTTCCATCAAACTTTTAGATTGAAATAATTATTTACTCACTTAATCCTCTGGCAATCACGGGTTGCATATGGATCTTTCCTGTCCCAGCTTTGTGACCTCAACCCAGTTCTCAGATCTAATGGCATCAGCCACGTTTCTCTTAGTTTACAGCTTCCACGCCTTTCCAGGAGCTTACATTCAGGTACAGCCTGGGCTAACTTATCTTCCCTTCTTAAGATCTCTATCTCCATCTGGATAATCTAACTATATAACTATATTTAATACTTAGTCATCTACTTTTGGAGAGAGAGAGAGAGAGAGAGAGAGAGAGAGAGAGAGAGAGAGAGAGAGAGAGAGAGAGAGAGATTTTCATTGGAAACTGACCTGTTACTTATTGTTATATTGTGGTTACATACCTAATTTGAATGTTATACTTTTTATATTAATTCCACATTTCGCATGTAAATACTGTTGGAAGTGTCATTTTTTTCACTCATTAGATTTTCTGGTAAGAACGAGAAGTTGAATATACATACTGATAATGTTAGTCACACCCTACCACTGAACATATCACCTGTAGAATAGCTCAAACAAATATAAATACTGCATAAATGAGAATTTTTCAATTAAACAAAATATAATAGTTTTTCTATGTTATCCATAATAAAGAAGAAAAAAAAAACATCGGAAATATTGAGCCTTTGCTTCTTTGAATTAACATAATGAAATTCGGCGGTAAGAAAAAAATTCAGATTTTAGGTGAGAAATTTATTTAACATTGACGATACTATGGCAATTCTTAATGAAATGACGTTGTGAGGTGAGCCGTTAATGTGCGAGAGAGACGTTGGGAGGTGATTTAGATTGTATAGGCGAGTCGAATGCAACTAACTTTATTTGAACGGATCATGCGTATTTAAACAACCAGTTCCAGTAATGAACGGAACAAAAATTCAAATACACTGGTGCAGAGAATTACAGGCTGCAGGCAAGAAGAGGTTATCAGGGCGAGGGGAGAGTGAAAGGGAAAATATAGAAAAAAAACAAAAAAACAGGAATATCTTTACCGTGTACAAACTTTTGTAAAAACGTGGATACAACGCTTAGGCTGACGAATGTAGCTTACAATCTATTTTATCTTTGTAAAAATGTATACAGTATAAATTATATAGAATAGCATCAATGACTCATATCCTGACAATTGCACTTGCAGTCACATACAAATATTTTCAAACAAACCTTTATAAATGCAAGCACATATGATATTATAACTAACAAGTCTGAATGTCAATCAGGTTTTGTGGTTTACATTCTGGGACAAGTGTTGGGAAAATGGTCATATGTGAAAAAGACTCAGTTTTTTTGTCTATATACACATGAAGCTAGATTTCATACTACAATTTTTAGTTTTATCAATGCAAAAGGGGTCTTTGAACCATCCAACACATTAGCTTTCGAACTATATTTTATCGCAGAGATATAAGTTCTTATTCGTCAAGAGTGGCTTCATAAAATGGACGCATTCTGTTTGAATTTACTGATCGGGTTCCGAGTTACGGATTTCCCAATGGCTTTACATTTTTTACCTCGGTGACCAGATTGAATGAATAGATGATGGAAACGAAACGGGAATTGCATATAACAGAAGGGAGAGTCAATAGGACAAAATTTGCTTTCGGAGCAATGGCTCGATATAGGTCTACGAATGTGGGGAGAAAACGTTAAGGATTAAATATGGTGAAAACATGGATTGGTTTGGGAAGTAATTCCACGATAACATTTCCTTAGTCAAATTAAAACAAACTCAATTTATTTGTTTTACACGGATTTTGAAATAGGAGTAACCAAAAATACTGCATTTAACCTATAGCTTTTTAAGTCTATGCAAATAATGATAAGAAAGGAATAAAAGTCTACAAATACGAACACAGAGAGGATTGTGTTGAATTATTTCTTGTTGTTGTACAGTATGCAACAAAACTGGTGATATTTCTTTTTATTGCATCGTACGAGTGTTGTTCTTAAGTTGCTATTTATATTTTACTTTTTAAACATGAGTATGTATTAGACAACGTTGGTCCATTGATATGTAAAATTATATTCCCGAAAATTATTATCTCTTTAAAAAAAAAAATCGTGTCAGAATAATATTTCGTACAAAAATTAAATATTTTGCCGTAACCCGAATCCCTGAATATAATATATGTATTTAGGATATAAATTCAAAGTTATTATTTAATTTTTGCTGATGTTGTTTTGTGTATAAAGCAAGAGTTGGTTAGAGTCGTGGATTCGAAACTTGTCATGGATCATTTTAAGCCATACTGGTAGCTTAGGTTATAGTCACAGCTACCTATATAGACCTAGTCTCTCGTGGGGTTTCTTCAGGGAGAGGAAATATTGATAAATATATAAGTTAGCCAGTGAGTTGGTGAGTCACCTTCTCTCTTAGAAATATAATTAATTATATCTCTCTATGATAATTATTTTTACTTTTCGAATGGAAATGTGTAATCAGGTTAGACATATTCACCACAGCTATTGTGAGCAGATTCTACAAAAACAACGTGTCTCTATTAATAATAATAATAATAATAATAATAATAATATGGGTCTGGAGTCCTGACTTTATAACCTATTAGGGCATGGCTATATGTCAAATAGCAGCAATCTATATTTGCATCAAATCTTGTTACTAAAAAGAGTGTCTATCTGGCCCTAAAGTACGATTTGCTAAATTTCTCCACAGTGTAGGTGTAGTATACACCCTTCATTATTTTTTTTCTAAGCCTATAGATTTATTAAGAATTATATAACCAAAAGCACCAAGTTATAATAATAAGGTGAGAACGGACAAACAGAGCCATTTAAGCCTTCACAAGTTGCGTCTAGCGAAATCTTAAGTAAATCCCAAAGGACGAAACTTCTTAAAGACATTAATGAACTATAAGACAGATAATGATTAGGAATAATAATACAAACGTTATATGTTGAGAAAATGGTAGACCACTATAGTTGAATAAAATATATAAGATTAATTCTTTGAAATGAATAGGTCAATGTAAAAAATAAAACACGCAAATTGCAGTAAAACAATCAGAATAAAGGCAATTTCATCTTTTAAAAGCCGTAATATAAGTTAACAGATCATTTCCCTCTGCGGTTGTGTAGCAGGGTTTCTCACTCCCTAGGATGGCATTTGAATCTTTCTACCTCTTTGTAATGTTTTAGCGATACATTCAAAGTTCTTTCGTCAACTGGTTATGTCTTTATTTTCGGAAATCTGATGAAATACTGCTCAACTAAAGTTAGTTTCCGGTCGTGGTAGGGTAGCTCAAATCATGTGTGACAGATGACTAGACAAGTAGACGTACTTGTGATACTGTGAGTGTGTCACTGGGACATTGCCAATTAGACCCGGCCCAGAACTATATCTCCAATACGTTCTTTACGTTAAATACATTACTGTAGTGGCTAAAAAGTTAGACTCATTAAGTATTTTTGTTCACATTATCAAAATGAAAGATTATTGAATTGATTTTTCTATAATGAATTAGTTGATATTTTTTTGAAAATATAGCATTAATTCTCTAAAATCATGCTTGATGAGCAATTATTGAGCAAAATTTCAAATTACTTCGTCCCGGGAACCTAGTCTCATTAGAAATATGAAGAATGAACGAAAATCACTGAATTCGGGTATCACCAGTTTTGTGTATACTATACAAACAATTCAAATGTATCTAGCTCACAGAGACTCATCTTATGAAAGTTGGAATCCCTAACGAACGTATTTTTGACTTATCGTAATATCCAACCCCAATAATAAAAAAAAAAAAATCAAAATGAAACATTTATATAACTAGTTTTTGAAATTACAGATATATGCCTGGTAACTATTACTGATGATTTACAAGTATTCTATGAGCATTTATAAACCTTCCTCGATTCATCCTTCAAAAATTTCGTCATTTTAGTGATTAAAAAAACAATTTATTCCAAGA
>NC_090747.1:47284252-47291752 GCF_036898095.1 Palaemon carinicauda | reverse complement strand
TAGTATTTACCACTAATTATTATATATGGATAAATGAAGAATAATGTATAACTAGAAGCACTATTTTTCAAAGCAAAAAAAAAAAAGAAAAAAAAGACAATACCAAAAAATATACATAAAATAAGAAAATATATTTATATTTTCAAAGGAAAAGTTGGCAATAAAAAAATAAGTAATATGAACTAATGCTGGAAATGTTTGTCCTTTATAACATTATGAAGAGAAACAGTACAGATGAGCTCTTGCCACAATATAGATAAAAATTGTAGCAATAACCAGAGACACCAAATAATGCCCAAAATTTGTAGCCAAACCTAATTGGCTTACCCCTACCGAATTGTTTCAGGGCTTTATGACTATAATATTTGACTATCATTTCACCAACAGCAAGGTGTTCTTCAAAAATACAAAACTTCAAAAATGATTTTTGCACAGCAACAATCTTTTTTTTTTAATGTGTAAAGAAAAATTGTCGGATTAAAATGATATAAAAAAAATATATTCTATTACTTTTTCCATTATCGATGAGAAAATTAACGAGAGTATACATATTCTGAAGTTATAAAGGTCAAATTCAGAGAAAAGGTACTATATCCTTTCAAAGAACATCTAGCTAAGATTCTACTCATTTCTTAGAACACTCTTCCTGTCGTGAATCAGAATTCCGTTCGAGTGTTGGCTTTTTTCACATCTTTATGAACGGATGCATTCACTCTCTTTTATGATCCAGTGTCCTGAGGGTAACTTGCAGAAGAAAAACGGCGCTGGTACTTGAAGACAATTCTTACCCACGTCTTCGCCTTTAGTGATTTGCTGCAGTTGGGAATCGCTAGAGACTTTTAGAGGAAGATATTTTTATGACATTACAACTTTAGAGATTATGGTCTGTAATAATTTTATGTATATAAATATATATGTAATAATTTTTATCATTTATAATGGTACAGAATTAGACCTAACTAAAAATCGAACAAGTAAAGTTCTCTGGATAGGTATAAGGAAGAATCAAATTTATCGGAGAACAGAGAAATAAATTTTTCTAACACAATTATAGAGTAAGATTACGAGGTAAAATTAAAAACCCAAATATTCAGGTAGTTGGGTATATCATATACAAGAAATAAATGTAATATATAAAAAATCTCTTTGAATGTTGTTATTTTCTTATCAGAATCTATCTCATTTAATTTTGAAACACTCAAAATTCAAAAAAAAAAAAAAATAGACAAAAAACGCTTAGATACAAATAACCTTTGCCAATAGTATTCAAACCAATATGAATTTTATGAATTTTCAAAATCACTTCATTAAAGAGTATATTACCTGGAAAATCAATGAAACAGGTTAGGACCATGTTTAACACATTCTACGAAATAATTTTAATAATGATTTATATTTGGGAAAGGGGAAAGCATTGGCAATGAGATAAAATTAGCATTATTATAACACGAAAACCTGAAACAATTCAAGTATCCTTCTTCCACCAAATATTTATTTATTCTTTTTATTATAAATTATTTTTATCCTTTGCTCTACAATGATATTAGCAGCTTAATAATTTAAACAGAGATATATAATTTTGACGAATGAGTTAGGATATGGCCTAAATATATTATTTATTGTTTGCGTTAACATTTTACAGTTAAAAGCTAACACATACTCTCTTCATTATCATTAAGGTCAATAAGTATTTTTGCTGACTATTCGATCCTTTCGTCTTCCCCAACTGCTCATCTTGGCTTCTTTTCCTCGTTTCCCTGTGTTATTGATTCATTTTACATCAAATACACTCGGAATGTAGTTCGCCGACTTAGAGTATTCTATTCTTCAAAATCAGTAAGCATCTTCATGTATTGCTTTATTTAGACATTCTTTTGTGTGTCTAATAATAAATGTTATCCTATTTTCGACGTATGCGTTCTTTGAGGTAATGGCTCTTTTAACAAAACGACTGGAAAGAACTTTAATAATATAATTTAACGAATAGTGAAAAAAAGTCTAATATTATCACTATTTACGAAGATTTATGTTACCTGATTATAACCAAAATGTTTTTCCACTAAAGGAAAAGCAGAATTACTGCATGAAATACCAAATAGACATACAGGCTAATCTTCTGCTCATTCACTTTGATAAACTGTATTGTTCGTGGAACTTAGGTTTAAATCTATTTCTCTTAGTTGGCTGCCTCTGGGAAATTACGTGACATCAAAATGTCAAACAAGGCGACTGGAGGAGAATGCAAAATGCAATACACAAAGGATTAGGGAATTTGATTTGATTGACAGCTGGGGAACTGGCTGGAATCATAATTAATTTATGTACCCTATAAGGAGAGAATCTCTCTCTCTCTCTCTCTCTCTCTCTCTCTCTCTCTCTCTCTCTCTCTCTCTCTCTCTCTCTCTCTCATATCATTACAACTCAGGATAAACATTTTAATCTTTCGTAAAAACAAAAAACAAAATGGAATTTTCTATAAACATGTCGCTTAGTATGAAATATTTAGTGTACTTTCTCCTGGAGATTTTTTACATTCCTAGATATTCAATATTAGGAAGTTTACTACTTTCTTGTTTCCTCAGCATCTACAATACTGTTGAGAGAGAGAGAGAAGAGAGAGAGAGAGAGAGAGAGAGAGAGAGAGAGAGAGAGAGAGAGAGAGAGAGAGAGAGAGAGAGAGAGAGAATGTTGATCCTCAACATTATTCTATAGCTTTTTTTCTCTACTCTCGAGAATTGCTCATCTTATAGTGACGTGTCACTTTGCTATATAATCCATAATGAATTGAATAATTTATGGCTTCCAAAGACTATCTTAATGGATTATTTTTAATTGCCCCAGGATTTACGTTTACTTTATTTCTATTTGTTTAAACATATCAAATAATAAGTTCTCGGAAGGGAATAGTTATTTTTTCAAAGTACAACACCTAAAATCAATAGGAACATGTGGATCATTATCGATATAAGTTTACATTTCCGTTGATAGCCTAGTTGTTAGAGTTTTTTTTTTATCTAAAATCTTGATCTTTGTCTGTGATTCGATTTTCAATGTCTAGTGAACTCTGAAATTTATTCAATTTAATGTATTCACTGTGCTTACAGTGAAAAAAAAAATAAGATTTTTTTTTTTAAACAACGCTTCCTGCGTTTTTTTGAGGTAATTTTGATAATGTGCAGTAAAAAATTTCTATTTCAGAGACATAAAGGTCACTTGAGTCTCCTTGTAAAGACCGGATAGAATTAATGCCCTGAAACTAAATGAAGTAGTTTTTGTCCATTCTTTTTACCTCTGTTTATACTAACTGAGGATAATTCTGCGGTGTTTACGCAAAATAGCGTAATGTTTGTTAATGAGAAAAGAATGCTTAATATATATGTATATATTTTATTTTGTGTAAATTATAGCGTAAATAATAACAAAACTATGTTTACCTGCGACACAAAAACTCTCATATACACAGTGAAAGATAAATTGAGACGGATAAGGGGATTTTGATAACATATAAAATTAGAAAAGAATATAGAACAAAGTGTGAACAGCAAATGTTGAAAAACTATTAAAACCCGCTTCTAATCTAGTAGATGTCATCTAATACAAATAATTATTTAGGGTGAGAATCTTCCTGCTACGAAATATCAAAATTGATATATATATATATATATATATATATATATATATATATATATATATATATATATATATATATGTGTGTGTGTGTGTGTGTGTGTATATATAAATATATATATATATATATATATATATATATATATATATATATATATATATATATATATATATACTGTATACATACATAGGACACATTTTGCATATATAGAGGTTTTTTGTTTTTCATAAATCAAATAAGCCATATATTTTAATATATTAATATCTGGATTCTCTTACCGACCTCTGGATAAGAGTATGGAGGCGAAATCACTCAAAGGCAATAGCATCTGAGCTGTCGCGAATCAAGTCCTTGTCCAGGATGCTTGTATAACTATCATATAAGCATCCTGGACCAGGGTTCAATTCCTGACAGCTCAGATGCTATTGTCTTTGAGCGATTTAGCCTCCATACTCTTATCCAGAGGTCGGTAAGAGAATCCAGATATTAATATATTAAAATATATGGCTTATTTGATTTATTTGCAGGCATACAGCATACAAAAAACCTTAAAGTAAGCAAAAAAATAAAAAAAAAATAAAATAAATAAATAAATAAAAATAAAAAAGCACATCAGAGTGCTGACCTCCACCAAGGCAGCTCAGTTTTCTCTATCGTACCATCTTGAGCTGCAGTAGACCCCTATTTATTTTCCCCATTGTCGATCAGTAGGTCCGAAATAATACCCCGATCAGGACCATGATGTGGTGATTGCGAGACTTATGAGGGTTTTATGCTTAAAATTTTTACCAAGTGATCCTGATCAGCGCTAAAATCAAATCACTTTTCAGATTGCCCATTTCTTAGAGATCCAGGAATTGCCATCAAAACTCATCCCTAACTTTTTTATTTAGGTAGAGAGGTGGAAACATAACGTCCGAAGTGGGAGTAATAAAGTTGAAATATCCACACCGCAGTGAAATATTAGAAGATACGAACGCTACAATGATAAAAGGCAATCAAGACTCTCAAATTGAGAATGGTTTAAAAAATATTAATGGAAATACTGAAACATGAAGATTATATAAAAAGACAGAGTCGATTCAATATGATTATTTTGAACTGTGAAAAAAAAATCTTATGGATCTCCAAAACAGTTCCCTATATGCTCTTAACTTTTCCCTCACCTTAAACACGCATACGCATATATATATATATATATATATATATATATATATATATATATATATATATATATATATACATATATATATATATATATACATATATATATATATATATATATATATATATATATATATATATATATATATATATATATATATATATATATATATATATATATATATATATATATATATATATATATATATATATATATATATATATATATATATATATATATATATATACTGTATATACGACAAGAACATGGCATATCTTGGGAGCACTTGGTCCGATTTTAATGTTCTTGGAGTCAACATCATGTTTTACCTTAGGGTGCTGAACTGACTTAGAAGTTATTTGAATAGATATGAGGTCCTTATCCAGCAGTATGGTGCAGGTCCGGGGGGAGGACTTTATTTGATGTAACAACACAGAATACTATGTGTATAGTTCATGTAGAACATACCTTACACAGAACAAAACATGCATTAAAATTGATTGTGCAAGCATCACCTTCTCATGGACTCAAATGTAAGAACAGTAGCAAACATTATTCATATTCTCTCCATGAACCTCTCGGAATAAAGAAAATCCCTAATTCCCATAGCAAAGTAACAATAATAAAGTTGCCATGGTTGAAGAAATATGATGAAAAGTTTGAAATTTGAACAACCACATATATATGTCTGATTTATATAGTAAACATCTGTGCAAGAATCATGTACATAATTACATTCTCCTCGGTAGGTGGTCAGATTGGAGCATACGAGTATCACTGGAAAAGTCAGCCAGTGCAAAACATCAGGCGAGGTTTTTAAACCAGGCGTCGGTGATATTCGATTCCATACCATTTTTTGATCAAGTAGATGAAGAACAGATAGTTTACATGAACAGTTGTTGAAAGTTTATTACCGCGATGACTTGGTTATGTTATGAAGAAAATGTGTTTCTCTGCCTCCATCTAAAACACTAATCTAAAAAATCGACAAATATCATGTGAAAAAAAAAAGTATTAAAAGCTAGAAGATCAAAGCAGTATAAATCAGATGACTTTGTTGCTGAAACTGGTGGAAATTTCTACTTTAAAACCGAAGGAAACATCTATATTGCAAAGGAAACTTTATTTTTAGTCTAGCAAAACCAAGGCTTTATTTTCATCAGCTGATATATCCTCTGATGCTACTTATGTTTTTGCTCTTTTATATTCTTAAGATTCAAAAAATATGCAGAAGAACTTTGTGCATGACCTAACTGCAAGTCGAACGGCCCATAGTTGATGTTAAATCAACAGCTGAAAAGAGGCCATGTGCTTCTAAGTTCATTCTGCCACTTCACGCATTGACTTTGTCACGCTCTGTTCTGTCAACTACGGCATTGGGAAAAAAACAGGCACTTGATGCTATAAAAAATATCTTCAAATCCAGCGAGTCTTTCTGTTTTAGGTGGCACCTCAGCAGACTTGGATGAAGTTTTACATCTGCAACAGCATTCCTGCGTGCCTATTTCGGTAAAACATTTTATTCAACCTGCAAAATCATTACAGATATTTATACCAGAATATGGAAAAAGAACATTAGCTCAGGGACCACGAGTAAACTGTGTCCTAACGCATCTATATCAGAAACAGCATTATTAAATACCAGGCAAGCAAATTGGGCTACCACATGGCCCACAAGCATAAAGCTTTGTCAACTGTACCACAAATACTTTAAGAAAGAGTATGAGTGGGAAGAAGGAATTTTCCTCATACCCAGGAGAGTCTCATGTCATTCCGTTGCAAAAGCAAAAGCAAAATCTGTAAGGTTAGTAGAATAGGTTGCACTATATTGTGTGCATGTGAAAGTATTTCATCATGTGGGAATCCTTCGACAAGAAAGTTTGAAGAGGAGGAACATGATACTGATAAAAAATGGAATGATGATGAAGATGTGAGTGCTCACAATTATGATGATGTTCAAGATAAACGGTAATGCCAGAGCTTATTGGTATTATGCATTATTCATGTACACTGTGTATACAGTTAAATGATAAATGTTAGAATAAAGAGAAAATGTAACTTAAACCCCAGCTATATTCAATACTAATAAACACAGTTGCCAACACTTTTTTGTTTTTGTTTTTTTTATTCGTGTATTTGGTCAGAAATAACATTAACCTTCACATTATTACGGGATCTGACCTCATATAGACTCAAACAGCTCATAGGTTAATCCAGCAACCCAATAAACCATAAGACTGACTCCAAAAACTTCAAAATCGATTCATTACTAGTTGTGCGAGGAATCGGCAGTGGTCATTTTGGAAATTTGCCAATTAAAAAAAATTATGTATAGTCCCTACCGATCAAAAAAACATTCATAAACCTCTAATATCAATCCTTGAAGGGGTTCAGCTGTAAAATGGACCTGTTCTTCCTGACTATAACACATCTCTTATGCATAACAACAAATAAAATGGAATGAGGTCATTACTCAGTGGGAAGACATTAATTTCCTGTTATTTTTCTTCCGAGAGATGTGATATACATCTGTGCACCTCCAAAAGTGAATTCTGGAATGATATAGTGTTCTACTTAAACAGAAGGAAATTATATTACATTTTTATGTTTCTTGCTTTTCTTTATTTCAAGCAATTCCTTCAACATTATCGTTATCAATAAACTATATACTGTATAGGTATATCTTAACGACATTATCACAAGAAAT
>NC_090747.1:47266752-47279252 GCF_036898095.1 Palaemon carinicauda | reverse complement strand
TATATACAGTGGTACCTCTGCATACAAATTTAATCCGTTCCAGAACCAGCTTCGGCTGTAGAAAATACTCGGATGTAGAAACGAATTTTCCCATAAGAATACATTGACATAGGATTAATCTGTGGTTGAGCCCTAAAAACTATGATATCTTCTAAATAAACTACTACACATAATTTCCCATGAGAATAATGCACACTATATTAGATAATAGACATGTAAATAAGAAGAATTAGCAAAAAATGATAAATAAGAAACAGGTTTTTAGCGTCACTTTACCTTAGAAACTCCAGTGCAGGTGTTGTTAGTCTTCCTACGTAGAGAGGAAACGGACGGGCGGCAAGGAGGTAGAAAGGTTAACTACGATAAACGTACACTACCGTAACTTATTCTAACTTACACTAAGGGAACTTTAACATAACTTAGCTTATTTTCTTTTTTATTTTTATATTTTATATTTTTTTTTTACATTTTCTTTTTTTCTTTTTGATGATTAATTTTAATCACTTTCACTCTCTGCACTTAAAATTGACTGAATTTCTTTCGCTTCACTCTTTGCCGTTTTCTTTGTTTCACTTTCTTCCGCTTCACTCTTTGCCGTTTTCTTCTAATCACTTACATCCTCTTCATCACGAGTTCGCTTCATAGTATTTTTAAAGAAATTATCGATAGATAGTTGATTGGTACGGCTTTTCAGAATGTTTCGAAAGTGAGTTAGGCAAACATCATCGAACTGCGAAACTACACGACAAACCTGCAATTTTTTTGGGTGGTATTTGTCGATGAAGTTGACCACGTCTTGATATTTTCCTAACACCTCTTTTATATGCGCCGAACCTAACACATGTTCTACCTCTTCGATCCCTTCCTCGTCATCACTCATGTGCTAAGACATAGCATGGAGTTCCTTGAGCTCATCTGTGGTAAGTTCGTCGTGATGTTCGGCGACGAGTTCCGTAACGTCATCTGCGTCGACCTCCAGACCCATGGACTTGCCAAGGGAGACGATTTCCTCTACGGCTTCCGCTGCACCCACCACGGGATCAGGTTCGGGGTCAAAACCTTCGAAAACTCGGGAAGAAACTGCATCAGGCCACAGCTTCTTCCAGGCAGAATTGAGGGTCCGTCGAATTAATCCCACCCAAGCCTGATCTATGATCTTAAAGCAGTGCACGATGTTGAAGTGGCTCCTCCAAAATTCACGCAAAGTTAAGTTTGTGCTTTGCGTGACGTTAAAGCACTGCCTAAATAAGTGCTTGGTGTACAGCTTCTTAAATTTAGAGATGACTTGCTGGTCCATGGGCTGGAGGATAGCGGTGGTATTCGGTGGAAGATACAGCACATTTATGAACTTAAATTCATCGAAGATATCATCTTCAAGGTCGGGGGGGGGGGGGGGGTGTTGAGCGGGTGCATTGTCAAGGCATAGCAGGCACTTTAAAGGCAACTTCTGTTCATGAAGATACTTCTTCATCGAAGGGCCGAAAACTTGGTTAACCCATTACACAAAGAACTGCCTAGTGACCCAGGCCTTCGAGTTGGATGGCCAGAAAACATGAACCTGGTCCTTATCGACGTTGTGTGCCTTAAAGGCCCTAGGGTTCTCGGAATGGTAAACCAGTAAGGGCTTGACTTTAATGTCCTCGCTAGCGTTGGCACATAGGGCAAGAGTCAGCCGATCCTTCATTGGCTTATGCCCAGGCAATTTCTTCTCTTCGGCGGTGATGTAGGTTCGACTGGGCATCTTCTTCCAAAACAGCCCGGTTTCATCACAATTAAACACTTGCTGCTCTACGTAGCCTTCTTCCAGCTCGATCCTTTTGAAGTTCTTGACAAAGTCAGCTGCAGCCTTTGTGTCCGCACTAGCAGCCTTTCCGTGGCGAACAACTGAATGAATCCCGGACCGTTTCTTAAATTTCTCAAACCAGCCACGAGATGCCTTGAAATCATCTGGGGAAGGGTCGGTTGAACTCTCCCCAGCCTCACCCCCAGAGCTCTCCTCCTTCAAGTCCGTAAAGATGGTGTGCGCCTTCTCGCAGATGACGGTCTCGGTGATGGTATCGCCAACGATCTCTCTGTCCTTGATCCACACTAGCAGAAGTCGTTCCATCTCTTCTATGATATGGCTACGGCATTTTGAAATTATGGTGATCCCCTTAGAAGGTTTCACTGCTTTAATAGCTTCCTTCTGTTTAAGGATTGTCGAGATCGTCGACATATTACGGCCATACTGTTTAGCAAGTTCACTCACGCAGACGCCACGCTCATGTTTTTCAATAATTTCATGCTTTACGTCTAAAGAAAGCATTTCCTTCTTCCTTTTCTCACCACTACCACTACCACTTGCAAAACTAAGCCTTTTAGGACCCATACTTTACGTAAATTACCGTTAAAGGATGCATGTAAAAAATCACGATTAAAACACAGTTAATAGCAGAACGCACAGGGCACAACCGCAAGAAGTCGACGAGAACATAGGACTGACCCGAGCCGCGCTAATTGAGGGTCCCTCCGAGGTCGAAGTGCTGCCTTCTATCGGCGGAAATAAAAAACACTTCAGGCGCTATGAGCACCGACTACGCGTACGAGTATTGTTTACTTCGGGTGTCGAAAAAAACATTCGGGTGTAGAGTAGGAACGTGTTCGAATTGTACTTCGCGTGTCGAAAAATTCGGATACAACCGGTACGACGAAAACTGCTTATGTCGAAAAATTCGGATACAACCGGTACGACGAAAACTGCTTACTTCGTGTGTCGAAATAAAATTCGGGTGTAGAGTCAAAAATTTGCTCGAATTTTACTTCGGATGTTGGAAAATTCGGATGTAGATAAGATCGTGTGTAGAGGTTCCACTGTATATATATTCGTAAGGAACAATTTGCCTTCAAGGTAAAATTCTAGGCAGCCTTAAAAAACAGCTAACTAATGATGATATTCCTTTTGTGAAGTTAAAAAGATATACAAATTATGACCAAAAAAAAAAAAATAAATATACTTATAATTTATATTTACTAGTGGAGAGTTTCTTGAAAATTTTAAGTTCATTTTCCCATAGAAACAGAACGCTGTTCTTATTGTCAGTTCAAGGGGTAAAACGAGAAGGGAATTATGAGCAAAGAAATCTGTGATAATTCTGAGAAATGCTTTCGTGATGTCACAAAGCTGTGTGCCGAAGCCAATATCCTGAAAATCTCTCTCAACATTTTCTCCTCTGACAGGCAAAGTCCCTTACTTCAAAGGGATTACTGTTCTCGATGACTTTCCAATTTTATATCATGTTTTCTTTTTCTTAAATAACGGCATACAATTCCATTCATATCTAAGCACTTCCTAATAATGTCCTTTTCTCAAATGAGATATATAAAGCAGCATTACGAATGACTCAAACCTGGAATAATATCCATTTATTAGTGTTATTCTACATCTCATCCGATATCGCCGATTTTTCTTGTTTGGGTTTAATGATACGTTGGTATTCTTAAAATACGTTTAATAGGTTAACAGCTAACATTGCTCCTCAGCTCTTAATGGCTTGTCTCAACAACTTGCTACTCCCGAGATAGAATATGTAAACAGAACTCGCACACATA
The DNA here is from genome assembly GCF_036898095.1 of Palaemon carinicauda. Lineage (NCBI taxonomy): Eukaryota > Metazoa > Arthropoda > Malacostraca > Decapoda > Palaemonidae > Palaemon > Palaemon carinicauda. The sequence continues at coordinate 47,275,664 of NC_090747.1, read as the reverse complement.
CATATAGGAAGCAAAAGTGAGCATCGCTCTCAAAAAGATCGAACCCTACTGCAATACAAAAGGACTACGAGTCACATCCTGACTTTAGGACAATTAATGAGTGATTGAATCATTCTTAATATACGCTAATACACTTATGAACTATGCCGAAACACGTTCTAACAATGCAATACTGTGCAACATTAATGTTAATACCCATAGCGCCTATAGTATTACAGTACAAAATACATAAGAGATTAATGAGGAAATCGTATCTAATTCAAGTCAGAAAATGATAATGCCCTTTTTAATAGCCCATTACCTTCACAATTAATCTGTTATAAAAAACAAAATTAAATCCTCCATTGCTAGGATTTCATCCTTCATAATTGCACGATGCTCTCATATATTACTTCTTTTGTTAATGATAACTAAGCTTTGTTTTTATTGAGTGAGTGTGTGTTGAGGGTGAAGGTTGTAGAATCACTGGCTTATCTGTGCGATGTCAAGAAGTTTAATGCCAGAGGCGGTTGGTTTCGTCGTAATTCCGTGGTTTGGGTGGTGATACTGTGACGGGAGTTGGGTTGTGCAGGAGGAAAACTTCCTATTGATTGTCTGTTTTATCGTGCTGTATGAAGAAGGCCATTTACTTTATGCTTGCATGGTAAAGAAAATGACTTTATCTTGTGCTTCCGTCAATCTCATAGAGAATGACTATTGCACAATTACCACAACAATGCAGTAGTAATAAGAAAAAAACGCATTGATCCATTGAAAAGGTATTCTATATGATTTAGGATGCTTTGGCAGTAATTACTTTTGCTGAAATATTAATACTACGATACCAATAATGAAAAGGATATACTTTAATAAAGATATTTCTAGGATGACTTCAAACTTCTCTTACCCAGTTTTATTATTGAAGCAGAGGGAGTTTCTGTAGAAAGTATTATACATTGATTATATTAAAAAACCCGTTGCTCTTATGGAAATTTATATAAAGAATATGAATATTATAACTAATACCACACCTCTACGATTGGATTATCATGTTTTTTTTTATTTATTTTTTTTCTATTTACAACATTATGTCTCATAATAATTTTGATACTTTTATACATTAGTCTCATATCACTTTTTAAAGTATTTATATCGCAAGTAATTACGATTGACACTAATTTGCCGTTTGACTGATGCAGATAATTATGAGAGAGACAGCAGCCTTCGACGGTCACTTTCTTTCACTATTGCAAAAGGGTCCTAATGAATTGTCTCGCTCAATCAAAATGCTGAAGTATTTTCTCTCACCTGTTATAACCTATATCATAAATCACTATCCACGGCAAAGTCTCAATTAGCAAATGCCTACATGATATAATATGCAATAAGTGAAAGATGAGAAATATTCTAGTAGTCAGAAGAATAACTGTATAAAGGATGATGATGGTGGTAGCTATGAAATTCATATGAAAACTATTTCTATATTTTTCTTTCTATTTCACAAAAAAAGATTTTCATAATTTCACACAAATACTTAAAGTAAATACCTGTGCACAAATACAGGCAGGGACATAGACACACATACACACAAAAACACCCAGATAATCACACAAACATAAACACATACACAAACAGTCACACAGACACATATATAAATGTAACTATAAGGTCGCAATTTCATTAAAGGAACTGATTTAGTTTTCTAACTCTTGGTCCTCGATGTTAGTGAATAAAACATGTAATATATATATATATATATATATATATATATATATATATATATATATATATATATATATATATATATATATATATGTGTGTATATATATATATATATATATATATATATATATATATATATATATATATACAACGCTAGTTGAAAAAGCAAGATGACATAAGCCCAAGTTCTCCAAGAGGAGGAAATAGCCCAGTGAGGAAAGGAAATAAATAAACAATACGAGAAGTAATGAACAGTTAAAATAAATTATCTTAAAAACATTAGCAATGTCAAAACATATGTCATAAATAAACTATAAAAAGACTTATGTCAGCTTGCTCAACATAAAAACCTTTGCTGCAACTTTAAACTTTTGAAGTTCCACTGATTCAACTACCCGATTAGGAAGATTATTCCACAACTTGGCCAAAGCTGAAATAAAACTTCTGGAGTACTGTGTAGTATTGAACCTTATGGAGAATGGTCTGACTATTACAATTATCTGCATGCCTAGTATTATGAACAGGATGGAACAGTCTGGGAAGATCTGAATATAAAGGGGGGTCAGATTTAAAAAAAAAATTATGGAACACGGATAATGAACTAATTGAACGACGGTGCCAGAGATTAATATCTAGATCAAGTTCCTGACCAACAAATCAATATGACAATCAGCAGATGAAGACTAGACAGGAGAACAATACTCGAAACTAGTGAAAATTAAAGATTCAAAACAATTCTTCTGCATATATTGATCACCAAAAATCTAAAAGGCTTTCTCAATAAGAAAATTATTTTGTGCAATTGAAGAAAACAGTGACCTAATGTGTTTCTCAAAAGTAAATTTGTTGTCGAGAATCACACCTAAAATTTTAAACGAGTTATACAATGTTAAAGAAACATTAGCAATGCTGAGATCCGGATGTTGAGGTGCCACTCTCCTCGAACTACCTTCAATCATACTTTGAGTTTTGTTAGGATTTAATTTCATGCCGCATAATTTGCACCATGCACTAATCTTTGCTGGATCTCTATTAAGGAATTAAGCAACCCCAGGTATACATTCAGGAGATGGAATTGATGCAAAGAGAGTAGCATCATTTGCATATGCAACAAACTTTCTTTTCTAGGCCAAACCACGTGTCAAGTGTCTATCTTATAAAAAGTAATGGGCTAAGAACACTACCACGAGGATCACCAGATACCACATTCATATACTCACTATGGTGCCTATCAAATGAAAAAATTCAGTAATGTTGCTAAGAAACGACCCACCCACTTCCAACTGTTTGAATTTGAAAACAAGGCCTTCAAGATTAGCACAGGCAAAGACAGCCCTAAAGTCAAGGCCAATCATACGAACCTCCTGACCATAAAGAAAGGAATTCTGTACAGCATTGTAGATTGTAAGAAGAGCATCATGTGCTCCAAGGCATTTACAAAAATCAAATTGCAAACTTGGGGAACAGATGATGACATTCGGCAAACCTATTAAGACGTTTTGCCAAAAGACGTTCAAAAAATTTAGATAATATGGGAATTAGGTAAATTGGGCGGTAATCAGCTGGACTTGAGGTACCACAAACACATTTACATGGTGGAGTGAAATTACCAATTCTCTAACAAGTGCTAAAAGCTCCTCTTCTTGCTAACTTATTTAAAATAAGAGATAACGTTGGAGCTAAAAAATCTGCAGTCTTTATAAAAAAACAAAGGAAAAATACCATTCGGGTTTACACCTCCATAAGCATCAAGGTCCATCAAGAGAGCTTTAATCTCACGAGATCAAAAAGGTAAGTTTAGCCTCAGGAAAAGAGGAATGAAGAAGTTCAAGTTTCTCATTACTCTAATTACTGTCAAACACATCAGCCAAAATGGTTGTCTTTTCATTTGGACAGTGAGTGACAGAGCCATCTGGTCTAAGTTAAGGAGAAACTGTTGCATCTACACCAAAGAGTGCAGATTTAAGGGTAGTCCACCATTTATGCTCTTGGGTTGTACCAGAAAGGTTTTCTTTCATGGTTAAATTACATTCATTTTCAGTTGAAGCATAAACTCTCTGAGCAAAAGCTCCAAGCTGAGCATAGTTATTCCAGGTCAAATCTGATCTGTTACCCTTCCAACGATGATAGGCCTTCTGCTTCTTCATATAAGCGTGTCTACAATCATCATTGAACCATGATTTGTCCTTTACTCGGTACGTAGGCACACAAGAAGGGACATTCCTCCCAATTATGTTGACTAGACTTATGCAAAGAGAAAAGAAGATCAATACTACTATACAATTGTGACTAATTCAAGCACAAAATATCATACAAAATCCCATTCCAGTCTGCTTGAGATGTCCTATAAATCTTACATGACTATGATACATCATGGATAGGCAGCTCAGTTTTCCCCACAAATGAAATCAAGTCATAAGCAGATGTCCAAACTGGAGAACCAACCTTACTTGTTATGACGCCAGGGGAGTCAGTGTTTACGAGGTCCAAGCAGTTACCAGACCTGTGAGTAGCTTCACTTATGCTTTACTCACAGCCGAATTCAGATGCAACGTCTAAAGCTCTTAAGCCATGACGATCGGTAGGAAAAGCAAAATCTTACCACTCCCTATGGTGAGTATTGAAGCCACCAACAAGACAAAAGAGGCCTTTCTATCATCTTTTTGTATCTCAGCTATAATGGTAAGAAGACAATCGAAGATACAATCATGCATGTGTGGATTCTGGTAGATCGAACATGAATAGAAGTTGTTATGCCTGCCACAAACTTTTATTACCTGAATCTCATGACATCCACATTAATAGCAGGACTTATATACACCATTCCCCTGGCCCTAGGGATGGCATCACGTTTCAATATTATTGGCTTCTCAAATCAGTTATAAGGAGCTCAGATGAGTGCCTCATATTAGAAACCAAAGTTTTTAAGTACAAAATATTATTATTCTGTTTGGACACAACTCTAAGGATTTGAATATTTGCATGAAGACCACGAATATGGCAATACAGTAGACGATATTGACGAAATCTAGGACAAACTGGACCTGAATTTTTCTCAATGTCTCCAGATAGCATAATAATCAATGCTAATAAGGAAGAGACATCATGCTTAAAAATCAAATTAACAAGAATGATAGCAAAAACAATAAGTACAAAAATATGAATAGTCAGTGGTCAAACCCATAGAATATAGAAAAAAAAAGTCGGAAAAATAGGTCAACATGGAAGAGCCGATACACCACGCAAGGCTAAATACCCTCTTGGATAGCCAATTCAACTGATGGGAGGACACTAAGGATGATTTTGAAAAGAAAGAAAATCAGACAATGAAAAGACAACCTCTTGATAAAACTCAAGGCATCCATTGCCTTTCCATTCAGCCTGCCTAACACACCATTTCAAAAAAAAAAAAAATGAGGGAAGAAAATAAGGTAGAATACTTTGCTCGAGTGTACCCTCAAGCAAGAGAACTCAAACCCAAGACAGTGAAAGACCATGGTACAGAGGCTATGGCACTACCTAAGACTAGAGAACAATGGTTTTATTTAGGAGTGGCCTTCTCTTAGAAGAGATGCTTCCCATAGTTAAAGAATTTCTTCTACTAATACCAAGAGAAAATGTATGTAGACACACACACACGTATATATATATACATATATATATATATATATATATATATATATATATATATATATATATATATTATATATATATATTTATATATATATAATATATATATATATATATATATATATATATATATATAGATAGATAGATATATATATATGTATGTATGTATTTATATAGGTATATATATACATAATATATATATATATATATATATATATATATATATATATATATATATATATATATATATATATATATATATATATATATATATATATATACATACATATATATATATATATATATATATAGAGAGAGAGAGAGAGAGAGAGAGAGAGAGAGAGAGAGAGAGAGAGAGAGAGAGAGAGAGAGAGAGAGAGAGAGAGATCTTTCTTAATTCAGGATCGTAACTATCGAGGAACAGTTCCTCTCGAAATGTACATTAGCCATAATTTTTAAAACTATAGATTACGACTTCTAAAAGATACAAAATTTATATTCCTTCTATTACAGAAATAACAGATTTTCCATATATATTCAGCAAAGAATAAGCGACACCAGTAGTTCATAGTCACAGTCGCCCAGGCTCTTACTGAAGCAGATACAGGTCCATGTACACTTGGGTGAATCTAACTTCCATTTCGCTGTCACTATGTTAGTAAATAGGGGGTTATTGGCACGAGTGGTAAAAGATGTAGAAATGACGCACACAAATCTATATTAGTTATCATTTTCTGTTTTATATATCTTGGTAGATAATTCTCCTATAATATATAGGCTAACATAAACATGTGGATACAGCTATCTATATAGTTAAATGACTAAACAGACCAGAGATGAGAGTATTCCCAGTTGTCAGCTTATATATAGACATAAGAATAGAATCATACAGAAACATGTGGATCCTTCTAAATGTAAACAAACGATAAACCGGAAAGTCACCATGGTTCGGGAAACACCCAGATCATCAACAAAATGCAATATTTCAATTAAACAAAATTCTCTAACCTAGACTGGTATGTTATTCGGCATACTTACCCTAATCATAACTCTCATATGATATGATGAAGTTAATTATAATGTCCTGCTGATAGAGGTATGGATCTTAATTAACCAAATTACTATTAATCTTGACTGAATTTGTATAACCTGAAAAGCCAAAAAAAAAAAAAAAAAAAAAAAAAAAAATCCCATGTGTTCTAAATCATGATAGAGCAGTTCTGACAGTTGCCATTTGATGATCTCAATATTGCAAATTTGAAGCTTATATGCCTACTTGGCGATAGAAAATTACAGAATTACAAAGATTTTGGATGTCTCAGACTTTTTAGTCTATACGCGTAGACTCCATTTACTCTTTGAAATTGGTTGAACGATTTAGTGCATTTAGAGAGTTTTTATGGTCTAGTCTAACTTATTCTAGAAGTCGTTTACTGTGTTACTAATTAATACATCTGCTGGAAGTCTATTCCAAGTATTTTATTTTTTGTATGTAAAGAAATTTCCACATTGATTGGTGTTGTAATTTTTCAATTCCAGTTTGTATCCGTTTCCTCGGACTGATTTGGGCTAAGCGTGAACAAATTGTTGTAATCTACATTTGTTATTCTTTTATAATTTTGATGCCTCTATTATCTGTCTCATTAGTCGTTGAGTTTGTAGATCAAATAAGTTCAAACTTTCCATTTTTTTCCGTATTTAATTTTCCCTAGTGTTGGGACTACTTTAGTGGCCCTAGATTGTACTGCTTCCAGTCTACCTATATCCTTCTGAATACTTGGCGTCCAAAATTGGACTCCATATCCTTGATGTGGTCTTGCTAGTGATATGGACAGCTGTCATACAGTGTCATTGTTAGTGCATTTGAATTGTCTCTTTGTGTACCGTATAAGTTTCTGTGATTTCTTTTGTAGTTTTTATGCTCTGTTTGGTGAACTCCAAATACTTGGTGATAATAATACCGAAATCTTCCCCTGGTCCACACTTTCTATTTCCTTACCAAGCAGTGAGTAATCTGACTGTAGGTTATTAGAGAGAGAGAGAGAGAGAGAGAGAGAGAGAGAGAGAGAGAGAGAGAGAGAGAGAGAGAGAGAGAGAGAGAGAGAGAGAGAGACAATCATTTTTTTTTGGTTTTGAGAAAGGCGAAATATTGCATCAATTATGTCAGAGTTTATTTTCCAATACTGTATTCATTATCACCGAAGAGGAATCTAATGACTTAACTACCAAGTTGAAATTAATTTGGCCTTTTTTTTTCTTTTTTTTCCCCTGGTTACGCGTTGCATTTTCATGAGTCAATTATGAATAATTATATGTCTGAATACATCAACGACATCAACGATTATCTTTGTAAACACGGTACTGACAACGAAGCGAGTTATGTGTTCATTTGTTTCATGAAACCATGAAATTGTAACTTGCTGATATAACACTATCTATTTATGTATTAATGCTATTTACATGAGATGAAAGCTTTCAATATACGATTCATATCAATCTATTTATGTGAGAAATAATAGTCTAAGTTTTATTATACCGTTGAAATTTTATTCTAAGTGACGCAATCTATAAAACCCTAAATCTTTCACATTCGCCACTGAACCTTTATATCCATTCATCTTCTTTCGACCATATTGATCTCATTGTGTTGCAATGTCGGCCACTACAATCAACTATCATAAATTCTAGTATTCCTTGTGCGTGTAAATCTCCTTTTCTCACTGTCTTTGTAGTTTTTTATCACCTTGGCATAGAGTATTTTTTTTTTGCTTTTGGGAAATGTTAAACGTAAGAAACACCTCTTCCTATTGTAAGATCTCTCACCACAGGTACTAAGAAACACCAGAGAGCTTTTCATTATATTTAGCAAGAAATATTTCGTGTATTTCAGTACGAAAAAAAAGAAAACATGTTAGTAAATGCATAAGTCAACACATAGTGTAGTGTAGTATCATTGGTGAATCAGTAATTAATAGGGTTTTTTATCTCTAATCTCAGAAATATATATATATATATATATATATATATATATATATATATATATATATATATATGTATATATATATATATATATATATATATATATATATATGTATATATATATATATATATATATATATATATATATATATATACACACACACATATATATATATATAATATATATATATATATATATATATATATATATATATATATATATGTATATATATATATATATATATATATATATATATATATATATATATATATATATATGTATATATATATATATATATATATATATGTATATATATATATATATATATATATATATATGTATATATATATATTTATATATATATATATATATATATATATATATATATATATATATATATATATATATATATATATATATATATATATATATATATAGAGAGAGAGAGAGAGAGAGAGAGAGAGAGAGAGAGAGAGAGAGAGAGAGAGAGAGAGAGAGATTTAAAAGGTAAAGGTAGAGACGACTGGCAAGATCTAATATGTTTGGTTTGCGTCAATGGGCGTAAGATGATGAGGATATTTATTTATAGCATAAAGAAAAG
>NC_090747.1:47254252-47259252 GCF_036898095.1 Palaemon carinicauda | reverse complement strand
AGTGGTATTTAAATGATTACAGACTTCAATATTACATTGTTGTTGTGAGCCTACTGTATAAATAGCTTGTGTGACGGACAATCTGTTAGTTTTCAAAGTGTCGGAAAGGATTAATATTTCAGATCCCAGTAACGTTTTCTTTACTTGCACTATCAAATTCGAAGTTACGTTTGGCTCGATAGATTGCGTGCAAGATGATATTGCGGGTGAACGAGAATTCTGTTGGGTTGCGTATATTATTTCTTTATTAATGAGACAAGTTATTGGTTCTTCAACGTACGTCACTGTTTTATTTGTCGTCTCCTTTTTATGCAAAACTGATTTTAAGGTATTAGAAGACTTATAGAATTTTCCTTTGATATACACGCCATGTTTGGCAGGGGCTAAGATAATCTTTTGATTGCCCATAGATGGGTATCCTATAATTACAGCCGGATACATATCAATGTTTTGTACAACAACAAAGGTATCGGCAAACGTGCGTTTACCGACCTTGTACTGAACATGAGTTACGCCTATTACATTTAATTCATTATTCCCTACCTATGCCCGAGAGCCTTACTCCGGACTTTTCTATAGGGAAGTTCGAAAACAACAAATGATGTGTCCTCAAATCCATGATATTACGTGGACTACCAGAGTCAAAAAATAACGTAAAGGATTTGTGTTCTAAATTTACAGCATATAATGTTGGTCGTAACTCATTGTGGCTTATTATTGTGTGAATTTGTTGCAAATCTACGGGAGCATGCACTGATTTATTTGATTCGGTCGTGTGTTTCATAGGAAAATCTATTGCCTCACAATTATCTGATAAAACATTAAATGGATTATTTAATACTACTGATGTTGATATGAATGACCCAACATCACTCTCTTCCACATTGGAGGTAATTATGTGGTACTTGCTTTGCTCTGCACATTCTGAAAATTAGTCTGACCTTGCGAGTTCTGGCTAGACGGCCCAAGATCAGAGTTATTTGAAGCACTATTTGTTTGTTTTTGATTTTGAACTGCATTGACGTTTGGCTGTTTCTTCTTATTAAACTGAGGATTTTTCTTTTTATCTCCATAGGGAACTGACTGTGGAATTGACTGTGTATTTCTAGGATTCTGTTGTTGATTAGCATCGACTATATGAATGAGTTGAACTATTATGTATCGAACAATATTGCGTTCTGCAGTCTGCGATCAAGTGACCTTGACGTTTGTAATTATAACACGTCATTCCTGCAACTTGACTATTATTAACTACGTTTACTTGTTGTGGCTTAGTTTAATTTTTTGCAAAAACTTCTGTAAACAAGGGATCAAGATCAGTACACTTAGACATGTGTTTCTTTATCTGTTTATACACATTCAATTCTGTACTTACTGGAGTTAACTTTTTATCAAAACACCGCACTAAAGCTTCTGGCAACATAAGTGTCATGCAGGTCAAATACATTAATCTTAAGAAATCTTTCACGGCGATGTTATCTCCAGTAACCCAATTGGAATTACCTAAAATATCTTGATACTCGTTTAGCCTATCGGCAATGAGAGCTGCTCTCTCTATAACATTAAGCTGAGTCATAGTGGCTTGATTAAGTGTATTTCTTAATGTTAAAACTACATCTAAGGCTTCCTCACTGCCATAGACCGCACGTAGCCTAACTTTGAAATCGTCCCATGTAACTACCTCTTGAAATGAAAGTCCCTCAAGTACGCACTCGCATATCCTTTAGAAAAGTCTATAAAACTTTTAGCTTCTTGTAATTGTACAAATGGGTCTATGATTTGTTTAGCCTTTAAGTGAGCGTCGACGGAAGAAATCCAAGACTCGACATTCTGAGGTAAGAACCCATTGACCCGACCTTGAAAAGGAAGGATAGCTAAACGTGCATTTACTAGTGTTACAATAGGAACGAGGATGGGGTTACTAGGTCCGGGGGTGGGGTTACACGGACTCACAGGAGGCGTTATGTTTACTTTACTTTTTTTTCTATCCTAACAAAATATCTATATGAATACAGACGTCCACTGCGTAAACGCATAAGCCCTATACAATAAAGATTATAACATAATCCCCCAAAACAATGATACTAATATAAAGATATTTCCCGAGAACTTCTGAAGGAAAACGGAATTATCACAGAGAAAAAAAAATTATAGGCAAGAATTCGAAGTTGAATACAGTTTCCTTTAATGAATGAAAAAATGAAGATTAGCAAACAACTCACCCCAGCAATAATGGACGATCGACTCGTGATAACAACACTTCACTGTCTAAAACTGAAATGAATAAAGAAATGTACTTAAGCTTGAGTTTATATGGGCGAAGGGCGATGTCGTCATTTCCTCTCTCTTTCTCTGGTTTGCTAGATTTTAGCTGTTTGGGTGAATGTTTTCGGTCCGATTTCTGGTCGTAATGTTGAATGTGGTGCTTCCTGGATATGATTCTTGAAAAATGTTACATTGCAAAGGTTTGGCTTTTGCATCCTGTGTATGACTGACTTGACGTTTCTCACACTCCTCCTATCTTCTCCATTGACCCCTTGGGTCATGGATTTAATCATGTAATTTACAAATATTACATATGTATGTATATATATATATATATATATATATATATATATATATATATATATATATATATATATATATATATATATATATCAGTGGTTCTCAAACTGGGTCCACTGATATATATATATATATATATATATATATATATATATATATATATATATATATATATATATATATATATATATATATATATATATATATATCAGTGGTTCTCAAACTGGGTCCGTGGTTCCCCCAGAAAGACGTCTCAGGGGGACCGGGAAGGAGCCAGCAAATCATCCTCACATGTAGGTTTTAATTAGTATCACCCTCACCATACGGTTTGGCAATTAATATATGCTAACAGATTTTCTTTTGCTTCTGGTGGTATATAGTCATATTGCCAAAAAGAATAAAGCTTTATTCCTTAGCACAATATGTATCTCACTAGGTTTCTTATGATAGAATAAAATAGTAAAAGAAAAAAATTATGGAAGTTATATGAATGTAAAATGGACTTGGGAATGTTTTATAATTCTAGGATAGGCCAGCTATCAAGCAGTACATATTATTGAGTGAGACACAAATGAAAAAACAAAGTTTAATGATTAATACACACAAACGCACGTCATTTTACTGTTTAAATGAGAGAGAGAGAGAGAGAGAGAGAGAGAGAGAGAGAGAGAGAGAGAGAGAGAGAGAGAGAGAGAGAGAGAGAGAGAGAGTAAATAAAAACAATCAAATATAATTACTTAACATTACATTTCTTGAAATCCTTTGTAAGTAAAAGTGAATAATCTAATAATTTATAAAATCAATAATAATACCAGGAATGCAGTTAAATTACAGTACAAAACCGAACGATGGTATCGTGCATGGTACGAAGGGACCAAATCATTGTAGGCCTACTTGTTTTATTTATAATAATATAGATTTTATATCGTACATTTGGTAGCACTCTAATTTGTACACTACTGACTAGCTGTCGGCCGAGTGCGTTTTATACAACATGACCAAGACAGGTACTGCACCGATCTTTCCGTATGCACGTCAAAGCAACCAAATTGCTTGGCCAGGGCACCAGCCACCCGTTGAGATACTACCGCTAGAGAGAGGGGGTCCTTTGACTGGCCAGACAGTACCATATTGGATCCTTCTCTCTGGTTACGGTTCTTTCCTTTTGCCTACACAGACACCGAATAGTCTGGCCTATTCTTTACAGATTCTCCTCTGTCCTCATACACCTGACAACACTGAGATTACTAAACAATTCTTCTTCACCCGAGGGGTTAACTACGGCAATGTAATTGTTCAGTGGCTACTTTCCTCTTGGTAAGGGTAGAAGAGACTCTTTAGCTATGGTAAGCAGCTCTTCTAGGAGAAGGACACTCCAAAATTCAAACCATTGTTCTCTAGTCTTGGGTAGTGCTATAGCTTCTGTACCATGGCCTTCCCCTGTCTTGGGTTAGAGTTCTCTTGCTTGAGGGTACACTCAGGCACACTGTTGTATCTAGTTTCTCTTTCTCTTGTTTTGTTGAAGTTTTTATTGTTTATATAGGAAATATTTATTTAAATGTTGTTACTATTCTTAAAATATTTTATTTTTCCTTGTTTCCTTTCCTCACTGAGCTATTTTCCCTGTTGGGGCCCCTGGGCTTATAGCATCCTGCTTTTCCAACTAGGGTTGTAGCTTGGCATTTAATAATAATAATAATAATAATAACTCCCCCCCCCCCACCCTCTCTTTACTAAAAAATAGTCATATAATATTATTGTACTAGTGTGTGTGTGCATGTGTGTGTGTCCGTGTCACGGACAATGACTAGCGTATAATAGAAAATAAAATATAAATTAAATATAAAAGTTTAGAATGGCATGCCTGTACAGTGTACAGTGACTCCTTAAGAGTCAGTGTGTTGACACATGTTGCGAAGTGAAGTGGTTTGTTCTGAAATGTGCCTACTATTATCACTACCAGTGGTGGTAGCCTACCACTGTAGACTACCACCACTGATAGGCCTATACACGGTTAAGAATTATTATTTACTATTTCATTGTTACAATTTTATTATTCCCCTTCAGATTTTATAATGTGTCAAAAAAAGATGAGATATGATGATTCGTATTTGAAATTAGGTTTTACTCTATTAACTTGTAAAGGGGAAGAGAAACCACAGTGTGTTTTGTGCTCTGAGGTGTTGGCATCTACTTCTCTAAAGCCCAGCAAGTTAAAGAGACACTAGGAAACGAAGCATCCCAGTTCAATAAACAAAGATGTCGACTTCTTCAGGCGCAAAGCCGAACAATTGCACAAATGCAGATTTGATAACAGAGGTTTGTTTTCACAGAACAATAAGTCTGGTTTAATGGCCTCCTATGAGGTTTCAAGGAAAATAGCTGTTGCTAAAAACCCCACAACATGGGAGAACAACTAATATTACCTTGCTGCA
>NC_090747.1:47246752-47249252 GCF_036898095.1 Palaemon carinicauda | reverse complement strand
GCTCTCATCGTTTCCAGCACTCATGCCTGAGGAAGGGAGACAGCACTCCCGAAACGTGTAGCTTGTTCTCTGTATTCTTTCACCCGAATTGTGAATCTTACCTAATTTGTGAATTTTATATTAAAACCTTGACTCGCCAATTATTCCTGAATTTGACTACCCACCATGAAGGATGAATTTTGCTTAGTTACTGGCTGTATGCAATAGTTCCGGAAAGAAGATAATTAGAGCCATTGAGAAGATGGAGTATAAGATCAATGCAACTGAGGCAGCCATTATTTTCAACAAACCTTGCCTGAAAGAGGGTCTACTACCGAAATATTATTATTATTATTATTATTATTATTATTATTATTATTATTATTAGCCAAGCTGCAACCCTAGTTGAAAAATCAAGAAGCTATAAGCCCAAGAGCTCCAACCGGGAAAAATAACCCAGTGAGGAAAGAAAATAAGAAAAAAAGGAAATAGAAAAAATAAATTACTTACTGTAAATCTGACTGGAGTGGCACCTGGTTATCAGCCTTAGATAATAACTGTCTATGTGAAATGATTATTCCTGATCTATGTTACCATTCACTTATAGGTACAATCATTGTAAACAATTTTTTGTATATTTATTGGTATGTTTTATACATAAACACTGACATGTAAAACGTGTATGAATATATATGCATTTAAATAAAAATGCTGAGATGGTTATATGCTCATGAATGTATATTTTCATGTTAATCAGGTGTGTAAGCACGTATATGGGTGTACATGCATCTATGTATATGCATCTAATGTGTGCAGGTATATAAGTATGACTCTGTTTTTGTTTTATATGGATCAAGGTTTGATTCATTTTAAACATAAAAACATATTCATATAAAGTACCTATTTTGGAATGACTATACATTGCCTGCTATGTGAAATGGATAAATGAAATTGGATAAAAGCTATTTAAGATTTACAGGAAGTTACTAAATATTAGCATATAATATCATGATATAGGAAATTAACCCATCAGTCTTATTGACAATTATTACTTCATCTGAAACCAATAGGGTTCTTTTCATGATTTCCGTGAAGTTAATATCGGATATCATATAATATTTCTCTTATAATTAAACATTGCAATTAGTTGAACTTTGATAATAGGGGCATATCTAAGGAAAGCTTCAAAATTGGATTTTTTTATTCCAATTAGAAAGCTTAATTTTCACGAGCGTTATTTCTATAGGAAATAATAAGCAATAATAATATCATTTGACCAGAGTCGAATAAATAGAACTATTTTGCGTTCAACTTGAAGAGAAACAATTGCAAAATTCAAAAAGGTCTGACTCTTTTACATCATATGTAATAATAGTGCTCGTAAAATATAACTCTACGTATAAGAAAATTCTGGCATTCATTTATTATTGTGCTCCATGGACACTGGCAACGAAGATTTATATAATTTCAGGGATCCTGCCCCCAGAAAACTTGGATCAAACTGGTTTTATAGATTTATTTATTGAGTACATGGAAGAGTCTTCTAGCGGAATTCAAACGTCTATTTGATGAAAAGGACATACTAGCTTAACTCAATATATAAAAAAAGGGTCCAGAAAATAGATAAGGTTAAGTGGGAAATAAGAAAAAGATTACACCTTTTTTTTTTTATAAAACCTGGTCTTAAAAATACCATATAAGCAAAAAAAAAAAAAAAAATAAAAAAAAATGAAACCAAAATTATATCATGAACTGTAAATTGCAATGCAACTTTCTCTAGAAAGAAAAGTATTTAATCATATGGTACTGGAAGTATTAACTTATGCGTCAGAAAATTGGAGCCTTACTAAAGGATTAGAACACAAGTTATAGCTTATGCTTTAATGCTTTAGTAATTATAGATATAATTTGGTGAGAGATATGGAAATATTAATGACATGGTTAAAACTAAGCTATAGGAAAAGAATAACATGGGTAGGGAAGCAAAATAAAGTAGATGCTATTCTAACATGTAAGAAAAAAAAATAGACATGGGCACACTATATAATGAGAGTGACAGATAATAGATGGGCAAGAAGAGTAAGAGAAACTAGTCATAGAGAAAAAAAAATGGGGAAAAAGAGAGGACAATGGACTGATGAGCTAAAGATGATTGCTAGTACAACCTGACATATAAAGACCATAAACAGACGTCAGTGGAAGGACATGTCTGAAGCCTTTGTCCTGCAATGGACTTACAACGGCTGATGATGATGGTGACAATATACTCTGCCGAAGTGTACCCTCAAGCTAGGAAACTTACACCAAAATAGTGGAAGACCATGTTACAGAGGCTATGGCACAATCCAAGACTAATGAACAATGTTTTGATTTTGGAGTATCCTTCACCCAGAAGACCTGTTTATCATAGCTATAGACTCTATGGCTATGATAAGCTGCTCTTCTGGGTAAAAGAGACTCTGTAGTATAGAGTCTCTTTTACCCTTATCATGAAGAAGTAGCCACTTAACATAACAGCGCA
>NC_090747.1:47239252-47241752 GCF_036898095.1 Palaemon carinicauda | reverse complement strand
CTGATGTGAGCATCGATATTATTTTCCAATACCACACACACACACACACACACACACATATATATATATATATATATATATGTATATATATATATATATATATATGTATATATATATATATATATATATGTGTGTGTGTGTGTGTGTGTGTGTATACATTTAGATAAGTCCTATGGCAATAGCAAATTACGTTTAATATTTTGCCATTGTGTCAGTTTATATCAATATATCAATACGTGTGTTGAAGGATAGATATGTAAAACTAAGATAATGTTCAGTGAAAATCTAGAGGAAGGTAACAAATAAAGATTTGTGGACCAACGTCTGAAGGCTGTTAATGAATATACGTACTTAGGACAAACAGTAATTGTTTCTCCAGGACACGAGACCAAATATAAAAATTAAAAAAGACAAAAATTGAAAACGTCGGATGGAGGGCTTTTGTTTAATAAAACAAGATTATGATTCGCAAAATGTCATTTCCTCTGAAAAGAAAATAATTACTGACAGGGTAATAACAGTATTGACTTATGCAGCATAAACTTTGAACCTAAAAAAGCCTTAGAATATAAGCCAGTTATAACTCTAAGAGCAATGTGAAGGATAATGATGAGAAAAATAATAAGAAACAGAAAAAGAGTATCATAGATACGAGACACAATAAAGAAAAAGATATTCTAACAATATATAATAAACATGAAATTGGACAGTGGTAGGACATTTAATGAAAAAGACATATAATGAAAGGACGTTGAAATAAAAGAATGCGTCCATACAGATTGCAAAAAAGCTGGGGAAGAAATAGAAGACAATGGATTGATGACATGAAAAAAAAAATGCAAGTGTAGTCTGTCTTAGAAAGATCTTGAATAGACGCAGTGAGAGGACATGTTTAAGGCCCTTGTCTTGCGGTGGACTAGTAACGGTAAAGGATTATATCAGTAAATTTCTACATATGAATATATATATATATATATATGTATATATATATATATATATATGTATATATATATATATATATATATTTATATATATATATATGTATATATATATTTATATATATATATATATATATACATATATATATATATATATACATGCATACATATATATATATATATATATATACACACGAACATATATATATATATACATATAAGTATATATATATATATATATACATATATATATACATACATATACATATATATATATATATATATACATATATATAAATTCATATATATCTAAACACACACACACACACATATATATATATATATATACATATATATACATATAAGAATATGTATGAATCTATATAAATATATATATATATATATATATATATGATATATATATATATATATATTTACATATATATATGATATATGTATATATATATATATATATATATAAATGTATATATATATATATGTATATATATATATATATATATGTATATATATATATATATATATGTATATATGTATTGGTGTGATACTGTTATTAACACATATTCGGGTTCCCATCAAATGTCATCTTCATTGTGTAATATATTAGACTTGGTATGTTACATCTTCAATTAAGTCTAGGTAAGTTAACTTTAAAATAGTTTATTTTTTAGAAACAGTTATTAACATCTCCATCACAGGAGTATAGATGGTTTGGTCGGATGACCATTCCGTATGACATCTAAGTAAGAACTACTACAAATATTCATATTGATGTTAATGTCTAATTAGTTATTTCAGCACTTAATGAATTATTGTAAACACAACATTAATACTGGAAGGTACTTAGTTCCGTTCGAGAGACAACTCTTTCTCATGGCTTTGTTGTGTTTACTCTTCATGAAAAATGTTACATCGCTGAGGTTTGGCATTCGCATCCTGTTCATGACATGACTATGGCATTTCTCACACTCTCCTACTTCCACCATATATGTGTTCTATATTTATCATGCATTTTTTTCTTTGTTTTGACAATATCTGTTAAGTATGCATTATTATTATTTTCTTTTAATGTGCCTATTTGAACATTCATCCTCATTTACTTATGGCTAAAGTTAAATATATATATATATATATATATATATATATATATATATTTTACATTAGCTCGGTCAGTTGGTGCCCCGGCCAATCTACTACAACTAGAGAATTATATATTGAAATTGTACCTCTCTAACTCTCACTTGTTAAGTGATTCTTCAATGATACCCTTGCATTCAATAACTATGATGCTTTTCATAGGTTGATGCATAAAGGATGCCACCAATGAAATTAAATAAAAATTTTAATATATATATATATATATATATATATACATATATATATATATACATATGTGTATATATATATATATATATATATAATGTAGAGCGACCTTTCTTAGCTGAATTCTTATAACTGCTGCGATCATTTAATTCCTTCGAAACCTACCACGTTTGTGCAGTGCCAAAATATCTCTTTTCCTCATTTCTCCTTAGTAGTTCTTG
>NC_090747.1:47229252-47234252 GCF_036898095.1 Palaemon carinicauda | reverse complement strand
CTGCAACTTTTAGTGTCGATGCGAGCGAACTCTCTGTATTAAAAGGAAAGTGTCTTCTATGCATTTCATTTAATGAAACAGCAAACCTTGAAATGGCGCTCTTTAAGCTAGTGACGTCATTCTCTGGGAGAAAAACTGCTTGCATACATACTTCAACAACTACGTTACTTGATGTAATAAAAACATCTTCTTGTCTTTCTACTATAGTGCCATATTTAAAATCTATACTTTTAGTTTTAGAGCTCATCCCACTCGAGAAAAATGTCTGAGCGAACAATATCACTCTTAACAATAAAAACTTCATCTTGGAAACCTGTAATGAGAAAAATATATGTAATTACTCCTGTATCAAGAAGAAAAATCTTTTAACATATAATGTTCACAAAAATAATAAAAAAATAAAAATCTTTCCCTCACTTCTTTCCCTCTTATTTTAATTTCTTATGTGAGCCAATGGTACGATTCTCTCATCAGTGGGTTAGGATACGATTTGAACTCTAAACCTATTGGCCGTTAATGTTTCCAAAATGTTAAATGGGCCTTCAAACTTAGGTGTTAGTTTATAATTGAGTCCTTTACGTACATTTACCTGTATGTATACATTATCACCCACGGTGTATGTTTTAGTTGGCTTCTCTATTTTATCATGATTCCTTTTCATTATGATTTGTGATTCTTCTAAATTCTTCGAAGGATATCAAAACGACTTTTGCTTGCATTTATACATTCTTTTAAAGGATTTGATAAATTAGTTGTAGGCGTTAATACATGGAAAGGCGTTCTAACTGGGGTACCATACAATGCCTCGTGCGGTGACATTTTAATTGATATATGATATGAATGATTCAGACTACTCAGTACTGCAGGTATTGCAATATCCCAGTTGGAGTCTGATCCCCCTAGTGTTACTCTTAATATGTTAAAACCTTCCTATTCGCTCTTTCCACTAGCCCATTCGACTCTGGGTGATAGATCATAGTATAGATTTTTCTTTATGCTAAGGAATTCACACAGTGAGGTAAGAAAGTGATTATTAAATTCTCCACCCGAGTCTGAGATTATCATGTGTGGAATTCCATGTTTACAAATGAAACACTCGTAAAACTTCCTAGCGCATTCAATCGCAGTTTTAGTTTTAAGTGCTATTAGTTCTGTATATCGAGTCAAAGCATCTACAATTACTAAGAGGTGCTTATTTCCTCTGTCTGACTCGTAAAATCCTGTTAATAAATCTAAATGCATCCTTTCAAAGGGTTGATTGGGCACGGGATAAGCCCCTAGGGTGACAGGTGTTTTCGTGTGCCCTTTGTTTTCCTGACAAGTGCGACAATTAGCTATGTGTTTTTTTTATATCTGTAAGCATCGTATGCCAATAAAACAATGATTTGGCTTTCTGTGACATTAAAGAGAACCATGGGTGTCCATGCAATGGGTTTGCATGCAACCAATTTAGGACAGTGGATATAGGTGAGATTGGTACCACTACCTGGTCGTTAGTAAGATGTGGTGTATTGTGGGTTTTCCTTGTCACGGTTCTACACTGAATATTGTCTTTGATTATATAATTCTGCTGCGTATACTTTATATATTCCTTTTCCTTATGATTGCCTTTCAAACCATTTATAGTTTTTTCTAATTTCTGATCTTTTCTTTGCTCAGCCTGTAATAATTCAGCACTCCAGCACAGATCTTCTTGTTCAGATATCGTTTTAACAATAGGCATGGATGTTGATATATCTA
Organism: Palaemon carinicauda; assembly: GCF_036898095.1. Lineage (NCBI taxonomy): Eukaryota > Metazoa > Arthropoda > Malacostraca > Decapoda > Palaemonidae > Palaemon > Palaemon carinicauda. The sequence goes on along the minus strand of NC_090747.1, from coordinate 47,232,512 downwards.
TTAATTCAGCTAAAGGCTCCGTACAAGATGACACGGGGTTGCGTGATAATGCATCAGCAATGATATTTCCTTTCCCTGGTAAATACCCAATTTTCGCGCCAAAGTCTTGGATGATCAAATGCCACAGAGATCGTTTGGGGCTGTGGCTGAAGCCTTTAAAGAAGTCGGTTTGTGGTTTATGATCAGTAAGAACCTTAACGGGATAACCGTATATTATGAACTTAAAATGCACTAGTGAATTAACAATAGCTAGCCCTTCCTTGTCTATTACTGCATACTTACTTTCGGAAGTTCTCAGTTTTCGAGATTAAAAAGCTATCGGGAAAAACTGTTTTTCATATTGCTGAAGCAATACCCCACCTACTCCTAAGTCTGAGGCATCTGTTGCAATGAAGAATTCCTTACCGAAGTCAGAAAATTTTAAGATAGGAGAACTACACAGTTCATCTTTCAAGGTATTAAACGCCTGTTGATGCTGCTCAGACCATATGAAATCTACGCCCTTCTTCGTAAGATCAGTTAGGGGAGCGGCTATTATTGAATAATTGCGTATAAAACGTCTGTAATATCCACTACAACCCAGAAATTGCTGTATTCCCTTGACATTAGTACTACCACTACCACCGTATACAAGCTAAATGTTTGAAAAAAAAAATATGCAAAAGCATTGTGCCAAACTACATGAAATATCAAAAATGTTGAAAAAAAAAAACATTATCATTATATAATTAGTAAAATAAACGATGCAGAGAAATTACAATCAGGTATGCTTAGTGAGTACAAGAACTAACATCGAATGATCTTTAAATATAAAGCAATCAAATCCATGCCTCATCATTAACGAATGTTATACATACCGCTTATGCTTGATCATGTTCTATAATTACCTATTCTTAATTTTGCGACAAATGTTAGGCATAATTCAAAATAGATATTTCCAAGAAAATAAATTAGAAGAAAAAAGTAGAAAAAACTAATGATATGTTATATGTTTCTGTAAATATAATTCATCTTCATACCAATCTAGTTACCAAATTTAATGCTTTAATATATTTAATATATTATATGTTGATGTTTAGATTTCCGTTTTCAAATATCGGTCTTGGTATTATTATCCAAATTATACACGATTACAAAAAATTTATACATATATGGAAATGTAAAAGTAGAATCTGATTATCATGTTATGTCAGCGATTATGATTTAATTATATAAATGTATTAAACATTAAAATTAACGGAATATTACCAATCGTAAGATACGCATTCAATTAACTTTTTTTTTTTAGTATTTCAGCCTCTTGCACTATTCATCTCAATTTTGAGAGAGAGAGAGAGAGAGAGAGAGAGAGAGAGAGAGAGAGAGAGAGAACCTAAGATGCACTTTTGCGGCAAGTTCATGGCGATTGGCTAATACCTCAACATGGAACAATGATTCTCTGCACATCGCAACATTATGGTTGCTTGCTTTAGCATTTGCCTTTGTTCTCGCTTATTGTTTGTACCCTCAATGCCACGTTCATATACCCAGTTTTATTGGGCGTTTTCTTGTTAAACATTATTTAAATTGCAATAGCTTTCTTCTGTTACTCATTTCTTCAACAGAACTCAATGTCCAAGGTATTTTTTTTTTCCTAGAATTCATATAATGATCATTCTTTTACGAATACATTATATCCTTTGAGCGAATTTTCATAGGCTCTTATGTTTCATTATGCATTGAAAGAGATGAGAATCTATTATATGATAATGATGTTTTGAATGACATACGGACTGACTGCAGTTAATTTGTCCCTGTGCATTTCAAAATAATCGTATCCCATCGGTTATGTGGACACTTAACAATATCTATATTACATTAGGTGCAGTTTTAATGAGCTGCAATTATCTGAATTGCAACTATTCAACTTTTGATAAATATTTATTATTTTACATACGATAACTGATTCAAAAAAGAAAGTACTTAAAATTATAATTTCCATTACATTGTTAAACATTATATGTTTGTGATTTTTTAAATTGTTTTCATATTCTGTAACTGGTAAAAGTATTTTTTTAAAAGGAATATTCAGTTCTCTCTCTCTCTCTCTCTCTCTCTCTCTCTCTCTCTCTCTTAGTATATGTATATATATATATATATATATATGTATATATATATATATATATATATACAACTCTCTCGTTATAAAAGACATTGTCAAAACGGAATTTGGGTTAAAAGAGGAAAAATTCAAGTAGTGCTTACGCGTGTGAAACTTGAAAATCGCAGGTACAACGGAAGGCAACCGATGTTTCGTTGAGTACCAGTACGTATCCGGTTGTCGAATGTTCATAAAAGCATGTAAATTCTGAAAGGATAGGTCGTGAAGTTTATCGGTGGCAATAATAACAGCGCTAGTATTCGTATGACGGCTGCCACAGAAACCCTTTATAAACGTTACGTTTAGCCATGTTCATGATATAATGTGAATATTCATGGTGTTGAAATTCTGAGCGCATGTTCTAATCTTGCTGTGCATGTGGATCTCAACATTAACAGCGAGCAGTATGAAGGTGGAAAGCAGTCGAAGAAAAGTCCCTTTTCCAAACTTTTGACAGCACCGCCGCTCCACTCATCACCATATCTGATCCGGGTACAAGTATGTCTAAAGCAAAGTCACCAAACTGTACTGGCTCGCATTAATGAGTATCTAGAGCTCCAACGTATTTCCTCACCGTTTTATGAAAACATTTAAACACTGTACTGACAGCTTTTGGTAAGTTTGCGTTAATTATTATTATTATTATTATTATTATTATTATTATTATTATTATTATTATTATTATTATTATTATTATTATTATTATTAATTTGGTAAAAGACCCTCTTCAATGCATGCCTTGAAGTAAAAGGATTGCTGTCTCAGTGGCATTGATTTGATTTAGGATTGCTTTTGGAATGTTCATATTTTTTAATGAAAATATATCAGATAAAGGTTGGTGTACTCATTTACTATATTTGAGAATTATAAATATATAAATGCGCAAAGTCCTTTTAAATGCTGTTACTTTTTTGTCACACAGTAACATTACACAATTGCGAAAGTTTAAGTTCAAAGTTAGGTTATGTTGCAAAACCAAAAAAATCAGTAACAATAGTGAACCGAAGTCTGACGTCAGTTTACTACGTGCTCATTCACAGCCGCTTACCGTTGGTGAGTCCCCGACCTAGGAAGGGACTTGCCAGTGTTCAAACACAGCCACCCATCAACTTGACTTTTC
>NC_090747.1:47216752-47226752 GCF_036898095.1 Palaemon carinicauda | reverse complement strand
TGCAACTTATATATATAATTGATACTTATTTCTAATGTTAATCTTAGAGAACCTTGGTGTCTATTTATATTGGGAATAGAAAATACGGTGATAATGGATTTTTTGAGGGTTGGGAATTTAGATATAATATACGTGATACTATTTAAACAATGGACCTTCAATATAAAGTTTAGTGGGTCCATGGTATTGGATGTTGGGATAGATTGGCAATATTAGAGATAAGATATTAAATGAAGGCTTGATATACAGCATATATAGTACAATATTGATCCGAGAGTACTGATATATGACACATTTAAGCAAAAGCCCTTGTAGAGGATTTATTTAGGGATATAACATAAAAGAGACATTGGAAAATAATTGCAGAATACCCTCATCAGGCAGATATAGTGATCAAAGAAATACAGGTTATGTGATCATATACATTATACATAGTTAAGTTATATACATTCATAACGGATAAAAGATGAGAATGTCTGGAAAAAAAATCAGAATATTGTGGCGGGATGTTGCAAGAACAAGCCCCAGACCCTGAATCACACCTACTGACAATTGTCCCACAACACAAACTTTCCCCTTATTTTATCAACTGGACTCTTGGACAGAATGAAAATTGAAACAAAATATATCCTTAAAACTATATTTCTTAAAACTAAAAATAAGTCATAAACCAATCCCCAATCAAAATAAACCCTCAAAATCAATAAAGCTTAAAACTATACACTAACAAAACTTAAACACTAAATATACAATAAAAAAAAAACCTAACATCATTTAAATAAACCAATAAAACACCTAACAAATCTTAAAAATTACACGCACACCAACTCAAAATATATGTTTACAAATATTTCTTTTCACGGCAAACTACCACTACAGTTTATGGTAACAGAAGAGTTCCTTAATTTGCCACAACGGCCTTAACTCTTCATGGTCATGGGTGTCATCATCATCACCATCATCATCATAAAAATAATCATCATCATTCGTAATCTTATTTCACAGGCCAGGTCATCAACGGTTCAGCAATCCAAAAAGCAGTCTTAATACAAAATCAATCATAGGCCAGGTCATCAACGGTTCAGCAATCCAAAAAGCAGTCTTAATACAAAATCAATTCCAGGCCAGGTCATCAACAATAAATCCACTTTCTAAATTTAGTCTCACCAAAGGAGGAATCACGGCCTGCCAAAATGAAAAAAAAAAACACTTATGAACACTCCTAGCTAACTAAACTATTGCACTATAATCAAAGATAAATAATAAATTGTTCCTATCATTCACAATCACGACAATCAAAGATAAACAAAACTGTACTTACTTTTCAAATATATAAACACTTCCACGCTGGTCGAAAAATTATATAAAATTGTAATCCAGCATTCACAAATGCAACTTCCTCAAGCTGCAGTCAAATCAAAATAAGCATTCACTCAAGACATTCACCACTGTCGTAACCTAACTAAAACATAAACAAACAATCTCATTTAAACCAACAGTCTTTTTCACAACAAACAATCGATACACTAACTACCCATCTCTCTCTCTCTCTCTTTCTCTCTCTCTCTCTCTCTCTCTCTCTCTCTCTCTCTCTCTCTCTCTCTCTCTCAGGATTTGACAAACAAAAATGAATAAAACTAAAACAAAACTTAATCCTCCACAATATGACTCTCGCTCAACCAAATTAGAATGGTTCGGGACCGTGTTAAGGCCAATTCACACGACCTGTTTTCTTTCCGTGTATTCAATGCAACTGTTCACACGACCTGTTAGGCTGACGGCGGCCCTCGGACGTCATCCTTCCGAGTCGGCTCGGCTTTCTTTCCAAGAAACCTCGTCCGGTTTGACGGCCATTAGCTACCCGTCCCAACCAACGGGTGGATGAGATGTTTTGTGTGAACGAGGACCTGTATTGTACCCGTTTGTTTCGTGGCCTACAACCCCGACTTATCCTCATAGTATAGAGTCATATAAATTAGTTAGTTTGTTGTTGACACCATGTATTAGAGGTTAATTGAACCCTTTCAAGGGTATGAGGAGATGTTTGACATGGCCAACAAGATGTATAGAAATAATTTACATAAATAAAAAATAGGGAAAATGACTGAAGAGGCATTAAGTAAAACAGGTGAGTTTATTATAATTCTAATATTCTTGGCATGGTGCATAAAATATAATGAAGTTGCATAACTTATTTTATCAACACAGTTATCAACCAACATCTTATATTGTCAAAATTATCGTATTTTACTCGGTGTTCACGTGACAGATTCTAAATATACAATGAAAACCGCTCGCTGGTAAACGGATACGCAACGCCTCGTGTAAATGTACAACATTTCGACGGAGGTTAGCCACCACCCAGCCTGACAGAAAGAAAACGGCACGTGTGAATCGGCCTTTAAGGCCAATTCACAAGACCCGTTATCTTTCCGATAGGCTGGCAGTCTGTTAACAGGGGTCTAACTTTCTTACGTGTATACACATGCAACTGTTCACACGACCCGTTAGGCTGACAGCGGCCCTCGGACGTCAGCCGTCCGAGTCGGCTCGGATTTCTTTCCAAGAAACCTCGTCCGGTTTGACGGCCGTTAGCCACCTGTCCCAACAAACGGGTGGATGATGTTTTATGTGAACGAGGACCTGTATCGTAACCGTTCGTTTCGTGGCCTACAACCACGACTTTTCCTCATAGTATTGAGTCATAGAAATTAGTTAGTTTGTTGTTGACACCATGTATTAGCGGTTAATTGAACTTTTTCAAGGGTATGAGATGTTTGACATGGCAAACAAGATGTATAGAAATAATTTACATAAATAAAAGATATGAAAAATTACTGGAGAGGCATTAAATAAAACAGGTGAGTTTATCATAATTTCAATATTCTTGGCATGGTGCATAGGGTATAATGAAGTGGCATAACTTATTTTACCAACACAGTTATCAACCAACATCTTATAATGTCAAATTACTTGATGTTCACGTGACAGGTTCTAAGTATATAATGAAATATATATATATATATATATATATATATATTGTCACAGGTTCTTTATATTGAGCCATCTAGAACTAGAAATTAACATATCAAAAATCCACCGAGAAGGAAAGGTTCAAAAAGACTATTAATCAAATTCAAATTCCTGTTTATTACATAAACCTAATTTTCCTCAAATGAAAATAAATCTCCAGCCAGGAGGGAAAGTAAACCATTCGCATTACAAATAGGCATCTAGGACCCAAAGAAACTCTAGCACATCGGAAAAATAAAAGAAAGAGACAAAGAACCAACCATCAATGATGCACCCACATACACGTCAATATATATATATGGTGATAGGAAAGTAGAAGGAATAGACTGGAGACATTTTAAAATTAATAATCCCTAACTATTTACATACATTTAATAACAGCTTAATTCCGTGGGATGATGTAAGTTCTCTTGCACCAGGTCTTTGTCACTAAATCAGGTTTGGAGGATGACCCCGTCAAGATCCAAACCATTAACGTAATGTTATGCTTGAATGATCACAATTACAGGTACCAGCAGCTACACACCGATGAAAACACTTCAGGCTTTCCAAGATCGTTCAGTAAGGGAAACTATACAATTTCATTCTTACCCCAAGGAAAAACTGAACGGCAGTGTCACGTCTGCAGGCTTCGAAGTGGTCAAAAAGAGTCTGTCCCTAAACTAAGATGAGCTTTGGTATTAGCCAATGGTTGTTGTTCATCACCAAGTCACTCCACCACCACTTGAAGCAGGAAAGAGTGTCCTCTGCAGACGAATTCATGGAACACTGACGTACATTACAAATTTACCTTTCAAGGTAAAGTCTTGCTAACTGCCTCTTGGCTCCTTCTCTCTCCCACCACGGATATGGAAAACAAAAAATACACATGTATAACATACCTGGCTACGAGCGCAATCAACAGATGGCACCATAACCATAGGAAAATTTATTTTCTTAATCCTTTTAAATTATTTACGTTAATAAGGAAAATTTCCTTACACTCCCACCCTTAAAAAAATTTGTGTGCAACAAAAATCAAAGCACGGAACTAAATTATGAATAGAAATAAAGCAAACAAATCTGAATATAGATTATTAAGTCTTATAATGAACAAATACAAAAAATGTAATTCAAATCAAATGGAAAAAAAAGACATTTAATTCTGAAAAGTAAAGAAAAATTAACATTCGTGCCAAACAATTTATGATTATCTAGAAAGTGTGTCAGGCACCACATTCTTTCTCCCTGGATCATCTTTTATATCCAAATCCCACTCTTGTAATATTAGACTCCACCTCATCAGCCTCTGGTTCTTATTCTTAAACCTGTTTAAAAATATTAAAGGATTGTGGTCTGTCTTGACCACTACAGGTGTAGGAACATTTGTTAAGTAAGTTTCAAAATGTTCTAGAGCTGTTATCAGGCTTAAGACCTCCTTCTCTATGGTGGAGTACTTGCGTTGAGCTTCATTAAGCTTTTTAGAGAAAAAGGCATCAGGATACTCTACCTGTTCCTTAACTTGAGATAGCACAGCACCTATTCCATTGCCACTTGCATCAACCGCCAACCTAAATGGTTCCCGAAAATCCGGAGCTCTCAAGACAGGATAATTAGTCAAAACTGCCTTCAATTTGTCAAATGACCTCTGACACTCTTCATTCCACTCAAACTTTACTTCCTTCGTCACTGAATTAGTAAGAGAATTAGAAATTGTGGCAAAATTTGTCACAAATCTCCTGTAGTACCCTACCATGCCAAGAAATCTACGAATAGACCTTTTGTCATAAGGCACAGGAAACTCTAAAATGGCTCTGACCTTTGCATCCTTCGGGACAATCTTCCCATGACCTATTTCATGACCAAGATACAATACACTAGCCTTGGCTATCTCACATTTGGCAAGATTGATAACCAGCCCTGCCTGGCTAAGTTTTTCAAATAACTTACTTATTCTTTGAATATGGGTGTCCCAGTCATTGCTATAAACCACAATGTCATCAATGTACACTACCACACCCTCTACAGAACCTACCAAGTTGTTCATTAGTCTCTGAAATGTAGCAGATGCATTTTTTTATGCCAGAAGGCATCACATTACAGGCAAATAATCCCTCACTGGTCACAAAGGCAGAGATATCCTTAGCTCTGGGCGTCAATGGTACTTGCCAGTACCCCTTTAGAAGGTCGAACTTACTGATAAACTTTTCCTTACCTACATCATTGATGCAGTCCTCTACCCGAGGTAAAGGAAAACTGTCAGTCTCTGTAACTGCATTAACCCTGCGGTAATCTATACACATTCTGTACTGACCATTCTCCTTCTTCACCAACACCACAGGTGAACTCCATGGCCTGTAACTACTTTCTATCAGATTATGCTGCAACATGTACTCTACCTGTTTTTATTACTTCCCTTTTCAATGGAATAGTTTTATATTTTGCCTGTTTTATCGGTTTAGCCCCTCTAACCTCCACATCATACTGTATCACAGCCGTACAACCTGGGGTGTCCTTAAATAAATCTGGATACACTTCTATCAAATTTAAGATGGACTCTATTTGATCCCCATCTAAGTGAGACAACATATTTGGCAAGTTATTTAATACATCGCTATTATCTTTAGGCCACTTACCTTCTATTTCCAAACATTCTCTTTCCATTTCTACTTTCCCCAACAACAACTATGGCTTCTTTGCTACTCTTTCATAATAGGGTTTCAACATGTTAACATGACAAAGCTGGTGTTTTTGTCTTCTACTTGGGGTCTCCCCCAGATAATTCAAGCTACTTACCCTCTTAGCTATCTTCCAAGAACCTGAAAACCTGGCTCCTAGGGGATTACCAGGAGTAGGTAATAAAACTAAATCTTTATCCCCAACTTCAAATTCCCTTCTTCTAGCTTTGATGTCAAAATTCTTTTTCATTTTATCTTGTCCAACTTTCAAGTTCTCCTTAGCAAACTCCCAAAACTTATAAAGCTTTCCCCTAGATTCTTTTAGAAATTGTACTAGGCTAACTTTTGGATTATCATTTTCCCAACTTTCTTTAACAACATCCAAAGGACCTCTTACCTTGTGACCAAATACAAGCTCAAATGGAGAAAATCCCATCATATCACTCGGTACAGACCTAAATACAAACAATAAATAAGGTATTGCCTTATCCCAGTTCCTTGGATCTTCCCCACAATATTTCTTTAGCATGGACTTCAAAGTTTGATGAAATCGTTCAATCTAACCCTGGCTCTCTGGGTGGTATGGTGAGGAAGTTACTTGATTAATTTTGAACGCTTTCATCTGTTTAGCGAATTCTTTACTCATAAAATTACTACCACAGTCAGACTGAACTGATTTTGGCAATCCAAACCTAGTGAAGAAACCAATAAGTGCTTCGATTACTTTCTTACTATGAATACTCCTTAAGGGTACAGCTTCGGGGTACCTGGACATTCTATCCATGATTGTCAAGATATACTGGAAACCACTGCTAGTCTATTAATATCTCTTAAAATGGCTTTTCAACCACTGGAATGGGTTGTAAAGGTGCTTTAGCAATTCTCTGATTTGGTTTACCAACCATTTGACACTTTGTACAAGAATTAACATACCTCTTCACCTCTGCCTTCATTCTTGGCCAAAAGAAATGCTCAGCAACTTTCCTAAAAGTTTTGCTTACTCCAAAATGACCAGCGAGTAAATCTTCATGTGCAAACCACAATATTTTGCCCCGATATTCAAGAGGAATTACTATCTGCTTCCTTACCTCCCACATCTCAGTTGGCGACCTTTTGAAACGACTAAACCGATACAGGATACCATCTTCCCATTTCAACTTAGGTCTCGTCAAATCTAAGCCAACCTCTCCTTCCCCATCTTCATTAAACTCTTCCTTCTGAGCAATACTTAGTGAGTTCCTATCCCATCCTACAGTATCATCCCACTCAGATACCAGACTAGGAACTTTCACATCAGAAACTCCCTCTACCAGTCCTTCGAGCCTATCTAGACCCAAATCCTCATCCTCAACACTAGGAGACTGGACTGTAGAACGAGTAATAGCCATCGTAGGTCTACTTTCACCAATCTGAGTGGTACCGTTACATTGCACTACCGGACAATTACTCCCCGTATCCGACTCAGTGTCATTGGCTATCACAACCTGCACGCCGTTCATGGGTAGTTCATCTGCAATTGCCACCTTTAACGGGCCCTTGTCCCAATCCAAGTTTAACCAAAATCTGCCAGAGGACATGCCACCACCGTGTTTGGGAAGCCACCCAACAACACATACTCAAGCTGCTCCTCTAAAAAATTGTCAGGCAACGCTGATCTCAAAATCAACGACTGGGCAGCATCAGTATCCCGCAATACATTTACCCATCTCCCAAAACCATCCTGGTCCTTTGTGAGCACTTCACCACTTGAGACATATTTTCCAAAGTTACCAAACTCACAGGATACACCCCCAGAAATTCTCCCAAGTAGATATACAGGCTTCTTGGAACTCACCTGCCCCTTCCAGGCAGAACATTCTGACCTAATATGGCCCTTCTTTTTACAAAAATAACAAGTTATATACCTTTCACTTGTCTTTGGAAAAGACTGAACCTTTCTTCCAGGAGAACTGGATTTAGAGGATTTCTCTCCCTGCTCCAGAGTCTTTTAAAACCTCCTATCCTTATCCCACCTACTTTGCTTATCAGCAAACTTATACACAGACTTGTATGATAGTGCGTACTCATCGGCTGCCACTGCAACTGCTCCCACAGTATCTAACTTTAAGTCTTCTAAATGTATCTTCAGTTCATGCCCTACATTATTCTTGAACTCTTCAATATGGATTATTTCCCTTATCCCTGCAAAATCATCAACCCCTTTTGATTTCAACCATTCATCAAATGCTAATTCTTTAGCTCTAGCAAACTCTACATAAGTTTCATTTGGAACCTTCCTTAGATTACGAAATCTCTGGCGGTAGGCTTCTGGCACAAGCTCATAAGCTTTTGATACAATCTCTCTCACCTTACTATAATCTGCATTTACCTCTTCACTCAATGCTGCATACACTTTTTGTGCTTTCCCAACCAACCTGCACTGAATTAGGGTAGTCCACATAGTCTCAGGTCAACCTAACTTTCTTGCTAACTTCTCAAAAGCAGAGAAGAATTCAGCCACATCAGCTTCGTTGAACACAGGAACTAGCTTAATAGCATGACTAATGTTTAAAGTGGTCTTCCGGTCCAGTTTGTTTTAAACGAAGAAGCTGCAATTCATGTTCCATTCGAACCAACTCCAATTCCCTCTCCTGTTCCAATCTAGCCTTTTCCTGCTCCCTCTCATGTTCCAATCTAACCTCCTTTTCCCTTTCCTTTTCCCGATAGGCCATCTCCATCTCTCTCATCTGAAACTGCAATTTCAACTTTTCGACCTCCAATTTCTGTAAAGCTAACCTATCTTGCATTAATCCTGCTTCGTCCGAAGTCGCACCCATAGCACCACCCCTTATCGCACTCGCTACCTGTAGCAACAGAGTTCCTTTCTTTACACCAGGAGATACCACTAACTTTAAATGCTCTCTTGTACCAGGTCTTTGTCACTAAATCAGCTTTGTAGGATGAACCCGTCAAGATCCAAACCATTAAAGTAATGTTTTGCTTAAACGATCACAATTACAGGTACCAGTGGCAGCCACACACCGATGAAAACACTTCAGGGTTTCCAAGATCGTTCAGTAAGAGAAACTATACAATTTCATTCTTACCCCAAGGAAACACTGAACGGCAGTGTCATGTCTGCAGGCTTCGAAGTGGTCAAAACGAGTCTGTCTCTAGACTAACTGGAGCTTTGGTATTAGCCAACGGTTGCTGTCCATCACCAAGTCACTCCACCACCACTTGCAGCAGGAAAGAGTGTCTTCTGCAGACGAATTCATGGAACACTGACATACATTACAAATTTACCTTTCAAGATAAAGTCTTGCTAACTGCCTCTTGGCTCCTTTCCTCTCCCACCACGGATATGGAAAGAAAAAAATACACATGTATGACATACCTGGCTATGAGCGCAACCAGCAGATGGCACCATAACCACTGGAAAATTTATTTTCTTAATCCTTTTAAATTATTTACGTTAATAAGGAAAATTTCCTTACAATATATATATATATATATATATATATAAATATTTATATATATATATATATATATATATATATAGGAGATACAACTAACTTTAAATGCTCTGCTAGTGCAAACAACTGACCTTTACTTAAATCACCAAGCCTACCACCCCAGTCACCCCTATCCAAAAATTCCAATACATTAATCTCAGTCATCGTAAGCTCAGACTCACTCATTTTATCAAAGTTTTAAACCCAATTCACTATTAAAATATCTGAACAACCAATCCTCTACTGAAGATTCCAACACGGCAATGTCAGTATTCTTGGGATCCTGAGAAAAGGATTCAACAGGATCCTGGCAAGGTCGCCATTAATGTCACAAGGTTCTTTATATTCAGCCAACTAGAACTAGACATTGACATATCAAAAATCCATCCTCAAATGAAAATAAATCTCCAGCCAGGAAGGAAAATAAACCATTCGCATTACAAAAAGACATCTAAGACCCAAACAGACTCTAGCACACCGGAAAATATAAGAAAGAGACAAAGAACATACCTTCAATGATGCACCCACATGCACGTCAATATATATATATATATATATATATATATGGTGATAGGAAAGTAAAAGGAATAGACTGGAGACAGTTTAAAATTAATAATCCCTAACTATTTACATACATTTAATAACAGCTTAATTCCGTGGGATGATGTAAGTTCTCTTGTACCAGGTCTTTGTCACTAAATAAGCTTTGTAGGATGAACCCGTCAAGATCCAAACCATTAACGTAATGTTTTGCTTAAACGATCACAATTACAGGTACCAGTGGCAGCCACACACCGATGAAAACACTTCAGGGTT
>NC_090747.1:47204252-47206752 GCF_036898095.1 Palaemon carinicauda | reverse complement strand
AGGTCCCCTAAGATGCCATCCATGAGACATTGAAACGTGGCCCCAGCATTACGAAGGCCAAAACATTAGTAATTGAAGGTGTATATACCAAACGGAGTGGTGATGGCGGTCTTGGGGATGTCTTCTGGGTTTATAGGCACCTGATAATACCCCTTCAGGAGGTCGAGCGTAGAGAAAACCTTCGCTTTGTGCAGGTAGGAGGTCACGTCAGCAATGTTTGGGAGGGGGTAGTGATCCGGTTCTGTTTGCATGTTCAGGCGCCTGTAATCCCCGCACGGACGGAGGGAGCCGTCTTTCTTCAGAACGATGTGTAAGGGTGACGACCATGGGCTGGAGGCCTTTTGGCAAAGGCCCATTTCCTCCATTTCGATGAACATCTGTTTGGTGGCTACCAATCGTTCTGGTGCCAGACGTCTGAATTTTGCGAAGACTGTGGGTCCCGTCGTCTTGATATGGTGATGAATACCATGCTTGGCAGGAACCATGGGCGTTTGGCGAAGTTCTGGACGAAAAACTTCCGGGTACGACGTGAGGAGGTGGGCGTAGGCATCCGTGGGTGCGCTGATGTGGAGAGCGAGGTTAGAGGGGGCGGGTTGAAGAGGTGTCGACAAGTACGAGTCTGTGTTGACCAATCGTCGGTGGGCGACATCGACCAGAAGGTGGAAATGAGAGAGGAAATCCGCACCGAGGATTGGCAATGTGACGTCAGCAACAAGAAACTCCCAATTGAATTTACCGTTTCAAAACGATAATTTGAGGTTCTCGTAACCGTAGGTGGGTATCATAGACCTGTTGGCAGCTACCAAGCGGACGTCGGCAGATGTAGACAGACTACATCGTGCCTTGAAGAGCTTCCTTGGCAAAAGAGAACGACAAGCACCCGTGTTTACCAAAAATCGCACGACCGTTCCTGCATCCTGTAAAAAGAAAAGATTAGAAACACGGGAGGCCACCGCCATGAGCGATGGCCTACTTACACGTTTTTTGGCCACTGACAATCCTTGGCACATTTCTTCGCGGTTGTCCCGAATCTGAAGTGGTAGTAGCAAAACTGCGGCAGATGGGAGGTAGTAAGTGGCTGTAGAAGTCGTTCGTTGGGGCGCGAGCGATTGGTGGGTGGTGGGCGGCTTTGTCGCTGCTTCGGCACGTCACGGGGTAGGCGTGTATGTCCTACGGCATTCATGTTAGCTTTGGTTGACGTTGAATAGGCATCCTCTTCGTCAGGGGTGGAGGCGTTGATGGAGGTCTTGAAGTGGCTGTCCATAAGAGCGTTGGCTTTGGTCATCAAGTCCTTTATGGGTAAACTATCGACATCGGGTATGGCAGCGCTTATAGGTCCGTGTAAACGGCATATCCAAAGGGCACGAAGTAGGTTCACCTCACGAGGAGAGCCGTCTGCGGCAGGTTGAAGGCGAGCGATACTGGTCATTTCCCTGAGGGCAAGAGAAGGCCTTTGGTCCCCCAACGGTTGTTGCGAGAGCTGAAAAAGCTTTGCAATATGGGCGGCTGGCGACGGCGAGTACTGCTGCAGAAGGTATGTTTTGAGGGTGTCATACACTATTGGGGTGTCTCCTTGTTCACAAAGCCAGTCAGATATATCTGGGAAAGTGTCCTCGGGTATCGCCGCGAGAACATAATCTGCTTTGGTGGTTGAGAGAGTCACGCCCCTGATGCGAAACTGGACTTCTGCGCGCTGAAACCAAGCAAACGCCTCTCCGCTGGCAAACGATGAAAGTTTGAATGGGGCGGCCGCAGCTCCAACCGCCCTAGAGTCCGCCATAGTAGCAACAATGGAGGGGCGAGGGGGTGGGGGTGGAAGGCGGTGGGAGCGAGTCGACTTCCGGGGTCACCAATGTGACGGCCGAGAGAAAGGTTGCGACTCAAAGGCAGGAAGCAATCAAATGAGTAACTTTATTATAGAACACTCTCCTTTATATACAAAACCTCAAGGCAACAGGCCTTTTCATGTTCACAAGACAGACAATGTTACAGAGGAAAACCGGAGACATGATTATTCAGGTTCTTTTTAGTGTGAGGGAAGAGCGCAGATACAAGCATAATAAAATACAAAATAATTCATGTACGATCGTGTGACACATGGTTGGTACAATTTATATATATATATATATATATATATATATTATATATATATATATGTTTGTTTTTGTGTCGGTGTAATATATATATATATATATAATATAATATACATACATATATATATATATATATACTAGTATATGAATAAAGTATATATTTTATTAATAATTAACTAATATTATGTAGAGCATACAGTAATTGAATCAACATATATCCATGTAATTATAAGTCAACCAATTTATGTTTATATTTTTATATCTGAGTATTAACTATATATGTTTCTCTATTCTAGATAAGGAATCCGAAATTAGAGCTAGATGGAAAGAACATTTCGAAGAGACACTAAATAGGACACCTCCAACAAGCGAGGAAGACATGCTTGAGGCCGAACTTGATCTTCCTA
>NC_090747.1:47186752-47196752 GCF_036898095.1 Palaemon carinicauda | reverse complement strand
TCGTCTGCCTCTGATAAGTTGAGTACCATTTCTTTTATGTATAAATGTAGGCTCTTGGTAAATTTTTAAGTGATTAATAGTAATAATCTTTGTTACAAGAGCCGTTGCCTACCGGAGGCGTCATGGACGCTGTCGCTCTCTAGGTATGAGTTTTAGTTAGCCAGAGCGACATTCCCGGTTGTTTTGCTTTAATAAATTTTAGCTATTTAGCGTTACATAGGATTTCCTTTCTCGTGCTTTTAGTATTATTATTTTGGCGAAGTATTCGCCAACTCTGGCCTACGCTAGGCCATGTAGCCTAGTCGTTTGGTCTTAGTACTGTCCTGCATGATTTTTGATTTCCGAGTGTTTTAAAATTTTATTGAAGCTTTAGGCTGTTTTTTATACATTTAAGATTATGTTGATTATTTCCAAGATAGTATACGAGTGAGTTTCAGTGATTTAGGTAATCGATTCTCTTGGTGCCTAGGCTAAGTTGCTTATGGAGCCCTAGTATACTTTCTCATCTCCCCGGTTGCTTTCTTTTCTTCGGAGAAGGTATGCAATCCCTTTCCCTCTGTTTAAGCCTTGGGCTTAACCCTAGTGGTTTATCTGAATTAACTTTCGATACAACTATACTGGGGTGTTACTGTACCTCCCTGTTCCAGTAAGCTGGCTTCAGAGAGGGACAGAACATCAGAGTTTTTTAGTCTGAGTCTGTGTTTGTCTGGCTTGGGGTAGAGTCTCCCTCGCTGGCCTGACACAGACATAGGAGGCTTAGCCTCCTTAGGTCACTGCCGAAGGTTTCTGTACGAGATGATTCCTTCTTTTGTGATCTAGCAGACTAGTCCTTGTTGCTGTTCTCGGTGGGAGGATAAAATCCTTTCCCTGGGAGTAGCAACACCTTCCTTGCTTTGGTTCAGTGGGGGCTGGCAAGTATTGCTGGCCTCCCTCCTTGGATCTCCCTTAGGCTAAGATGAGTTTTCTTGGCTGCGGGTGATTCCTCACTAAAGCAAGGTTGGTAGGACCCTCTTTTGTCCCTTCCCCCAAAATAAAAAAAGAAAAACACTTATGAACACTCCTAACTAACTGAACTATCGCACTATAATCAAAGATAAATAATAAATTGTTCCTATCATTCACAATCACGACAAGCAAAGATAAACAAAACTGTACTTACTCAGAACATAAAAATCACTTCCACGCTGGTCAAAAAAATAATAATCCAGCATTCACAACAGCCTCTAGCTGCAGTCGAAATCAAAATAAGCATTCTCCCAAGACATTCACCACTGTCGTAACCTAACTAAAACAAACAAACAATCTCATTTGTACCAACAGTCTTTCTCACCACCAACGATTGATACACTAACTACCTTCGCTCGCTGACACAATCTCTCTCTCTCTCTCTCTCTCTCTCTCTCTCTCTCTCTCTCACAGGATTTGGCAAAAAACAAAAGATAAAAATAAAGCAAAAATAAATCCTCCACATTCCTCCCCCCTTACTTTGCCAAATCCGTCTCACACAAAACTTACAATATTTTTTTCAATACCCAGTCGCAGTCGGGAACAGGACCTCTACTCCAAGTAACTGGGCCTCCATACACTCTCTCATTCACTTCTTCCTTATCACAATCATTCGCTACATTAACACTATTCTTATCTAAATCCCTATCATCTAATATATCATGTACTATCCCATCTACCTCGTTCGGCCCTATAATTACAATCATTTCTGTAAACAGTTCATCCATTTCATCAAAAACATTCTCAACTTTAGCAAAAGATTCATTCATGCTACTTATCATTCTCCTGTCTCTCATTCTTGCGTTATTCATTTTTTCTTTTACATCATCTAACGAAAAGCCACACACACTATAAGTATCATTCATACTCAGCCACGTTTCATCTGTAATCATACATTTATCCTCCACACTCACTTTTACATTTACACCCTTGTCATACTTATTCGTATTCTTACCTATACCTATAAATTTCCCTTGCACTTTCTCCTCACTTAAAACTTTCAAACGCCTCTTTTTCCTATATTCAACTAACACTAATTGTTTATTTTCCAGCCCTAACTTCTCATGCATACTAGATTCATACTTGCTCATTTCCAACCAATTATTCATCCCATTCTCACAAACATTAATCCTATTCCTTCCGCACACACAGGAGGACTCACCCATCTGAACCCTCTTACACTCTAGTTTCCCGAACATCCTGGCTGATTTACTCCCTACTTCCTACATACCCTAGCTACATGCCCATCTACACCACATTCAGTACACTTACCCCGCGGCTCCTTGCACATTCTAGCATAATGACCATCCTTACCACAATTACCACAAATTACATTCATATGATTACAACGACATCCACTCGCTATGTGCCCAGTCATACCACACCGATAACATTTTACCCCTTTCTCTTTCTTGCACTCGCTAATTCTATGCCCTACCTCACCACATCCAAAACAAGCACCTAGAGCCCATCTACATTCATTCTTCTTATGACCTACTTTCCCACACCTATAACACTTTTCATCACGGACACGGCTATCTGACATACCTCGATGTGCACTCACACTCCTATCCCTATTGCGCCAATTACCCTGCCTAAATCCTTCATTTGTCCTTACAGGTATTCCCACATTACTCGCCCTAACACTCCTATCTACTACATTATCAGCTACCCTCATTGGTCCTCTCAAAATTGCATCCTTATAACTACCAAATTCTATTACACTTTCATCCATTCCAGTTCTTACACTCACAGATTTACTTTCTTTCATGCACCTATCTAACTCATAATCCTCAACTATCTCTAGTATATCATCCCATGTCAATCTCTCTTGCGTCCACCTCATTTTCTCTTTGCGTTTCAAATTAATAAATTCACACACATTCTCAGGTACTGTTGCCAAAAACTTCCTCATTAACTCCTTATTCTCATTTATGCCTTCCTCCCCATACTTCTTCCTAGCTAACGTTTCCAACCTACATACGTACATTGATATAGCTTCTCCTGCATTCATCCTTGCCTCATCAAAATCATTCTTACGCTTATACCTAACACTCCCTTTCATACGTTTTACCTGCTCAATTATTCTCTTTTTCACACTTTCATAATCAACGTCACCTACACTCATTATCACTCCATACATCGTCAACAAATACCCAGTCAAATATTCTCCTAACTCCCTAGCCCAAACTCTTTTACTATCACCATACTTATCTTGACAATACCTCTCATACTCCTTGAAAAAATCATATACATCCCTACTGCTATGCTCATTGAACCTTTCACACCGAGGTACCTCTCTCATAAACACAGTCTTACACACATCACGTTCATTCTCACTGCTATCATCACTGTCTACTCCCTTGTTACCTTCTTCCTCATTTGAATATAATGAATCCACTTCCACACTTAAATTCCTATCCTTAACCATTCCCTTCTTACCCTTTTTCTTACTTACCACTTTCACCCATTCACGATCGTCCTTGCTATCAGCCTGATACTTTTTCTTCTCTTTCTTCACATCACTTTTACCTTTCCTTTCATCTTTCCTCTCACCTTTCTGTTCATCCTTACTATGCCCAATTCCCTTATCTTCAATATCACCATCACTATTACTACTATCACTATCACTTCCTTTCCCATTATCACCTACCTTAACCTTCTCTTCCACTACCAACCCATTTCCCGAAGCTGAGGACACTCCTCCGACTGCACCTTCACCCATTATAGTTTTTATCATCCCCATGACTTGCCCCATCATATCTTCCATTCGTTTCTCCATTCGTTCTTCATTCTCTCGCATCCTCATCTCAACACCCTCTTCCACTCTCTCTACAGTTCCCTGAATTTCCCTCAGTTTCCTATGCATCTCCTCATTCTCACACCTTAACCACTTATTCTCTTGCAACAACTTCTCCTCACGCTCCTTACTCAGCCGCAATTCCTCCTTCAAAACCCTCAACTGTTCTTCCATTTTTCATCAACCTGTTCTTCAGCCTTAAATCTAATTCCTAATCCTATCAGTCCATCGTCCAAGAGTCCAGCTTCAATCCCACCTCGGCAGTCCCTGTTCGGGCGCCAAAATAATGTGGCGGGAGGTTGCAAAAACAACCCCCACACCCTTGAATCACACTAAACAGACAATTGTCTCCTCAACACAAACTTTCCCCTGACGTTATCTAAAACCAGACTCTTAGACAAAAGGACAAAATAAACAAAAACATAACCTTAACACTATATATTTCTTACAAACTAAAACAAACACTTAATACTAAAAACATTCAAATAACCTAAAAAATATCAATCACGAAAACCTTAATACTAAGCCAAGACAACCAAATCACCGTAACCCAAACCTTCAAAACAAAACATATAGTAGTATTGCATGTATTTACTAGCACTTTTGCAAGATAACAGTCACAACAAAAAATAAACACTTTGGTAATCATTCACCAAGCCAAACTGTCTTTATTGGCACAACACCACTATATGATAAACAAGAGAATCTCTTAATTTGCCATAACAGCCGTCACTCCTTGGGTCACGGGTGTCGAGATCATCATCATCATCACCATCATCATCATCAATCGCAAGTTCATTCGGTCCTGGTCATTAACAATTAAATAAATCCGAGCAGTCGTATCAAGTTCGGTTACAGGCCTAGTCGTCAACAATCTATAACACATCAGATAAATCTCTCCAATGGAGTAAGTTCATCCAAGGAGGAATCACGGCCTGCCAAAATAAAAAAAGAAAAACACTTATGAACACTCCTAACTAACTGAACTATCGCACTATAATCAAAGATAAATAATAAATTGTTCCTATCATTCACAATCACGACAAGCAAAGATAAACAAAACTGTACTTACTCAGAACATAAAAATCACTTCCACGCTGGTCAAAAAAATAATAATCCAGCATTCACAACAGCCTCTAGCTGCAGTCGAAATCAAAATAAGCATTCTCCCAAGACATTCACCACTGTCGTAACCTAACTAAAAACAAACAAACAATCTCATTTGTACCAACAGTCTTTCTCACCACCAGCGATCGATACACTAACTACTTTCGCTCGCTGACACAATCTCTCTCTCTCTCTCTCTCTCTCTCTCTCTCTCTCTCTCTCTCTCTCTCTCTCTCTCTCTCTCTCACAGGATTTGGCAAAAAACAAAATATAAAAATAAAGCAAAAATAAATCCTCCACAACAGTACTGTACGTCGTTCTACATCTGGACCTAGGATAGGTTAGGATGTGGAATTGACTCAGTCCCTTGCCGGGCGGCAGAGTCTGCCGGCCGGCAAGGGTCTTCTGCTTTGAGTGCTGCCCGGACCTCCCTTGGTCCCTCATCCATGTCTGCCTGTAGAGCCAGACGGCATTGGTCAGTAAGCCTGAATTAGATTCTCCCCTTCCTTATATGCACTCTTTCGGATTGCCGGGCTTGGAGGTAGTTTACGCTCTTATCACAGCATCCATTCTGTTTTCTTCTAGTGCTGTACCCGACCCGGCTGCCGGCCTATGAGGCCGGCAGCCGGGCAGTCGTAGTCCTCTGGTTCTTTTGCT
The DNA here is from genome assembly GCF_036898095.1 of Palaemon carinicauda. Lineage (NCBI taxonomy): Eukaryota > Metazoa > Arthropoda > Malacostraca > Decapoda > Palaemonidae > Palaemon > Palaemon carinicauda. Next base: position 47,191,183 of record NC_090747.1, on the reverse strand, counting down.
GCTGGCCGGCAGCGGTTGTTTACCTTTGCCGGCCGGCTATTGTCAGCCCTTGTCTGCCGGTCGCTATGAGCAGTGGCCGGCAGCCGGGTACTACCTTGTGTAGTTGCTGGCCGGCAGTCATTGCCGGCCGACATTGGCTGTTCGGCACATGCATTTGAACCAGCGTTCTGCCGCCTTATAGCTGTTAAGTAGTGTACTTTAAAGCTAGTTATGGTGTGTGCCGGCCGGCACTTTACCTTCTATACTGTACCAGTATTCTTCAGTATAACATATACTGTAGGAAGAAAACTATAGTATAAGTTTTGGTACAGCACTGTGTGTTCTAACACTTTTGTGTCGTCTTGCACAGCCCTTTGGTGTTGCCTTACAGATAAGAAAGTGAGTTCTTTCTTGTCTATTATCCGGTATTTTAAAATCATACCTGAGGTGTGAGCTACACCTGTTTCCTCTGGAAACTTTTCATTGGTTACTCTAGGACAGATTAACCATACGATTTTATTATCTGGAAGGCTGCAACAATTGGTTGTGAAGGAAACACAAGTGTGTGTGTCTTTCCTTTCTGATTTGTTATGCTAACTGTGCATATCCAGTGATACGTAGTTCACTTGATACTCATGGAAATTTCTTCTCTTTACAGGAGGACCATCCGAAGTGCGGAAGTGTTTTCTGCAACGTCCGCAGTAAGAACCTCTGCGGACATGAGTTTTGTAGGAGGCACGCAGCATGCGCTGTCTCCAAGGGTGATCTCCAGTATTGGGACCCTCAGGTATGTACTGTGTGCACTAACCTGATTATTGAGGCCTTTGATTCCCTTAGGACGGCGGAATCAAGGGATATAGCAAGGGAGAAGCTTCGTACCTGGGTAAGGGGCTTCCAGAAGAACACCTCTGGACCTTATCTTCCAAGTGAGAAGATGAGGGCTTACCTTTTCCCTAGGGCATCAGCTGATGCAGTGATTCCCCAGCCTCAAGAGGAGATCCCCCAAGTTCAGATCCAGGTGGATGCTGAAGTCGCGGTCGCCTTGCAAGACATCCAGTTGGACGACATTATGTCGGACGTGTCCGAGCGTCTGGAGGAAGACCTCCTGGCAGGAGCCCAGGATGAAGTTCAAGCCCCAGACATTGTAGAAGAAGAGGTCGACGAGGTGTCGGCTACTCCGGTTCAGATCCCTGAGCCTATTCCCTTAACATCGTCCGCTCTCCCAGTAGAGCTGGGACAGGCCCTCTCCTCCATTGTTGGAATGATCCAACAAATGCAGAAGGAGAATCAGGAAAAGGCGGCTGCAATGGAACTGCAGATGCAGAGTCTTGCAGCATCACATGGGCCCCAGAAAAGGCTCAATGTGAAAGACCTTCCCTTGTGCTCAGATGCTAACCCGTGGAGGTATGCTGAGCACATGCCGATGACGACTGGAAAGATCGTCATCTTGGATAAGTTGGGTTCAGTTCCCCTAGAGGAGGTGGAATTCTGGCCCAGCAAGGGGTCATATCCGGACTGTTATGTCCGGTTGAGGAAGGAACCAGCTTCAAAGCAGGAGACAGAGCCGAAGGAGGTCATAGTGATGGACCATGCTAAGGCTCAAGCTTTGCTTTCATCCTCGATGAAAGAGAGGGGCTTCACGAACTCAAAGGTAGCTGCATTGAGTAAGAAGCTCCCTTCCTTTGTGTCCTCTCCTGCTAGAGCCTTCCCCTTTTTACAGAAAGGGTTTGCGGCTGTACTAAAAGCAGTCGAGGCCGGCAAGCCTTGCCCCTCCCTGGAGGAGTGTAAACCCTTGTCGCTGGCCCTGCCTATGGACCACAAAGACTGGAAGGGCGTCCATCTTACCTTCTCAGTCGGGAAGTTGGAGGCTGATATTGCCGGACGTCAGTTCGGCGAGGACCTCCCTAAGCTGTCTGACTTTCTTTTGCGGAGAGAGCTCGAGACAAAAGAAAGACTGGCTGCCTCAATGTCTCTTCACACTACTCTTGAGACGATGGCTTGTGACCCCAAGGTCCATGAAATGTTCATGGTAGTGGCCAAGACTCATCTGGCCACAGTGACGAAGGATCTTTATAGCTTCGTCAGGGCGAGGAGAGCTTGTAGGGAGTTCGTGTTCACCTCGGCTACGGTGAGGCACGAGCCAAGGAAACTAATCTCCTCCAACATTTGGGGCAAAGACCTTTTCCCTAGCGAATTGGTCAAAGAAGTTGTTGATAAGGCCGCCACGGAGAATAGAAACCTTCTCCAGAAGTGGGGCCTGGCTATCAAAAGAAAGTCTTCCCCGGATGAGGGTCCTCAACCAAAGAGGAAGACTATGAGGACTAGGCTACCGTCTCTGCCAGCCAAGCCACTTAGACAGCAACAGCAACTGCAATTGCCATTGCCTTCAGTGCCCCAGATGGTGGCACAAACCCCGACCACATTCCAGTGGGTACCCCAGGTCGTGTCGACATAGTCCACGGCATTCAACCCAACGTTCGAAGGGCAGTCAACTTCCTTTCGAGCAAAGCCTAGAGGAGCAGCCAGAGGCTCGTCTAGGCGCCCCTCAAGGGGAAGGGGATTCCGGGGTGGTCGCGGTCAGGGAGGCAAGACCTCTGGACGGCAGTCCAAGGGAGATGATACCGGTAGGAGGGAGACTTCAGAATTTTCGGGATCGGTGGACCTTCGATCCCTGGGCCTACAGCCTACTCAAGAATGGACTGGGCTTGAGCTGGTACAGCACTCCACCCCCGTGCCCTCGGTTTTTCCAACACTCCACCCCCGTTCTGGAGGAGTACATCCAAGAACTGTTGGAGAAAAAAGTGATCCGAAAGGTGAAGTCCATCAAATTCCAAGGGAGGCTGTTTTGTGTTCCCAAGAAAGACTCGGAAAAACTCAGAGTCATTCTGGACTTGTCGCCACTCAACAAGTTCATAGTGAATTGCAAGTTCAAGATGCTAACACTGCAACACATAAGGACCTTACTGCCCAAGAGGGCATATTCCGTCTCCATAGACTTGTCAGACGCCTATTGGCACGTCCCAATCAACCGTCGACTCTCCCCCTACCTAGGGTTCAAGCTACAATGAAGACTATACGCCTTCAGAGCCATGCCATTCAGGCTAAATATAGCCCCAAGGATCTTCACGAAGCTTGCGAGCGTAGCTCTCAAACAATTACGCCTAAAGGGAATTCAGGTAGTAGTCTACCTGGACGACTGGCTGGTGTGGGCAGCATCCGAGACAGAATGCTTGCAAGCTTCCAGTCAAGTGATCCAGTTCCTAGAGTATCTAGGCTTCAAGATCAACAGAAAAAGTCTCGACTTTCTCCATCTCAAAAGTTCCAGTGGCTGGGAATCCACTGGGACCTAATGTCACACCGTTTCTCCATCCCGGTGAAGAAAAGGAAGGAGATAGCGGGTTCTGTCAAGAGACTTCTAGATTCCGAAAGGATATCAAGACGCGAACATGAGAGGGTACTGGGTTCTCTCCAGTTTGCTTCGGTGACAGACCCGGTGCTAAGAGCACAGCTAAAGGATGCAACTGGAGTTTGGAGAAGTTATGCATCAAACGCGCGAAGAGATCTGAGAAGACCAGTTCCGCTTCGGCTACGTACTCTTCTCAGGCGTTTGTCCTAAGCCAGACATCTAAAGAAGTCGGTTCTTCTTCAGCCACCTCCCCCGTCGGTGACGATTCACTCAGACGCCTCGAAGGAGGGATGGGGAGGTCACTCTCGTCGGAAAAAAGTCCAGGGGACTTGGTCCAAGCTATTCAAGACCTTTCACATAAACTTTCTAGAAGCTATGGCAGTGCTCCTTACCTTAAAGAAAGTCTCCCCGCGTCACTCGATCCACATAAGGTTGGTAATGGACAGCGAGGTAGTTGTGAGATGCTTGAATCAACAAGGATCGAGGTCACCACCTCTCAAACAGGTGATGTTGGCCATCTTCCGATTGGCGGAAAAGAAGAAGTGGTACCTGTCGGCAGTTCACCTTCAAGGAGTCCGCAATGTGACAGCGGACGCTCTATCCAGGTTCACACCGATAGAGTCGGAATGGTCCTTAGACGCAGGATCATTCTCCTTCATTCTGAGTCAAGTCCCAGAACTGCAGATAGACCTCTTTGCGACGAAAGACAACAAGAAGTTGCCCCTGTACGTGTCCCCGTACGAGGACCCCTTAGCGGAAGCAGTGGATGCGATGTCCCTCGACTGGAACAGGTGGTCCAGGATTTATCTGTTCCCTCCTCACAACCTTCTGTTGAGGGTCCTCAACAAACTTAGATCCTTCAAGGGGGTAGCGGCAATAGTGGCCCACATGTGGCCGAACAGCGTGTGGTTCCCCCTGGCATTGGAACTACGGTTGAAGTTTCTACAGCTACCAGATCCAGTTCTGACCCAGCGAGTCCAGAAGTCGACTGTCTGCGCTTCATTACAGAAAACCCGGACCCTGCAGCTCATGATTTTCTCTCCCTA
>NC_090747.1:47176752-47181752 GCF_036898095.1 Palaemon carinicauda | reverse complement strand
TGAACAGCTGTCCTCCCTTAAAGTCTGAAGTTCTATGAAGATAGACCTTTAGGCACTCCACTGGACATAGAGATGCATCTTCCTTCAGAGGGCAGATTCTCCAGGGACCCCATCTGTTGGTGGGTAGCTCGTTCTTGGTAAGAAACGTTGGGTCTGGAAATAGATTCAGTTCTCCCTCCAAGAACTGGACGTGGCCTTCCTCTCTAGAGAGAGCCACTATTTCACTAACTCTGGCTCCCAAAGCGAGTGCAAACAGAAATATGACTTTTTGAGTCAAATACTCCTAAGCGCACTCCTCATTGTTCATTATTTAGGCAAAAGGAAGAATCTTATCTAGTGACCATGAAATGGGTCATGGAGGCGCTGAAGGAAAAATCTTAGCACGGGCCTTCAGAATTCATTAAGAACGTCGTTAGAAAGGTCGACCTGAAAGGCATATAGTATCGGTCTTGTCAAGGCAGATTTGCACATTGATATTGTGTTGGCTGCTAAACCCTGCTCATGAAGGTGAATGAAGAATGATAAACAGAAATCTGTCGAGTTTCTTTTGGTTTCTTTGCCTTGACAAAGGACACCCGCTTCTTCCATGATGACTCATGTTGTCTTCTGGTTTCCTCCAAAAAGTCTATACTGTCTCTTGATACCTCAAATCTTTTTCTCATCGCTAAGGAGAGAAAATCATGAGATGCAGGTTCCGGGTTTTCTGTGATGAAGCGAAGACAGTCGACTTCTGTACTCGCTGAGACGGTTGGATCCGGTAGCGGTACAAACTTCAGTCGTAGTTCCAATGCCTGAGGGAACCACACGCTGTTTGGCCACTTGTGGGCCACTATTGCCGGTTTTCCTTTGAAGGATCTCAGTTTGTCGAGGACCTTGAAAAGGAGGTTGTGCGGAGGGAACAGGTAAATCCTGGACCATCTGTTCCAGTCTAGGGACATAGTGTTCACTGCCTCCGCTAGCGGATCCTCGTATGGGGACACATAACGATGTATTTTCTTGTTGTCTTTCGTTGCAAAGAGGTCTATCTACAGTTCCGGGACTTGACTCAAGATGAAGGAGAACGATCCTACGTCTAGGGACCATTCTGACTCTATTGGTGTAAACATGGATAGAGCGTCCGCTATCACGTTGCGGAACCCTTGAATGTGAACTGCTGACAGGTGCCATTTCTTTCTTTCCGCCAAACGGAATATGGCCAACATCACTTGATTGATTTGAGGCTACCTCAACCCTTGTCGATTCAGGCATCTCACTATCACCTCGCTGTCTAGAACCAATCTTATGTGGGTCGAGTGGCGAGGAGATACTTTCTTTAGCGTCAGAAGTACTGCCATGGCCTCTAGAAAGTTGATGTGAAATGATTTGAAAAGATTGGACCAAGATCCTTGGACTCTCTTCTGGTAAGAGTGGCCTCCCCCGCCTTCCTTTGAAGCGTTTGTGTGGATAGTATGTGATGGGGGAGGAGGTTGAAGAAGTATTGAATTCTTCAGTTGCTTGGCTTTGGACCACGGCTTGAGAAGCGTTCGCAGTCGAATCGGTAGTGGTCTCCTTAAAGCTCTTTGCGCGTTTGATGCATATTTTCTCCAGACTCCTGCTGCATACTTTAGCTGTGCTCTTAGCACTGGATCTGTTATCGAAGCAAACTGTAGAGAGCCCAGCACTCTCCCTGTTTGCGTCTTGATATCCGTTTGGATATTAGTAGTCTCCCCACAGATCCTGCTATTTCTTTCCTCTTCTTCCCAGGAATGGAAAGTCGATATGACTCCAAATTCCAGTGGATTCCCAACCACTGAAATTTTTGAGCTGGAGATATTGGAGACTTTTTGATGTTCATCTTGAATCCCAGATGTTCCAGTAACTGGATCACTATCTTGGAGACTTGCATGCATTCTGTCCTGGATGCTGCCCACACCAGCCAGTCGTCCAAGTAGACCACTACTTGGATCCCCTTTAGGCGTAATTTATGGACGGCTGCGTTCGCAAGCTTCGTGAAAATCCTTGGGGCTATGTTTAGCCTGAATGGCATGGCTCTGAAGGCGTAAAGTCTTCTTTGTAACTTGAAGCCTAGGTAGGAGGAGAGGTGACGATTAATTGTAACGTGCCAAAAAGCGTCAGACAAGTCTATGGAGACGATGTATGCCCTTTTGGGCAGTAGGGTCCTTATGGGTTGAAGTGTGAGCATCCTGAACTTGTAGTTCACTATGAATTTATTGAGTGGCGACAAGTTCAGAATTACTCTGAGTTTTTCTGAGTCCTTCTTTGGAACACAAAACAGCCTTCCTTGGAACTTGATGGACTTAACTTTTCGGATTACTCTTTTCTCTAAGAGTTATCGGACATATTCTTCGAGAACGGGGGTAGAGTGTTGCAAGAACTAAGGAAATTGAGGTGGAGGACTGCTCCAGCTCCAACCTAGTCCATTCTTTATGAGGCTATGGGCCCAGGGATCGAAGGTCCAACGATCCCTAAATAGATGTAGTCTCCCTCCTACTGGAAGCATCTCACTTCTGCTGTTGTGGACCTGAGGCCTTGCCACCTTGACCGCGTCCTCCCCTGAATTCCCTTCCCCTTGAAGGGCGTCTAGAATAACCTCTGGCTGTTCCTCTAGCTTTTGAGCGAAAGGAAGAAGTCTGCCTTTCAAAAGCTGGGTTAAAAACCGGCGACTGTATCGCCACTTGTTGAGGTGCCAACTGGTATGTGGTTGGAGTTGTGCCACTATCTGAGGCACTGCAGTCGCAGGAAGTTGCTATTGTTGTTGCTGTCGGTAGGGCTTAGCTGCCGAGAGGATAGCCTAGGCCTTTTTGTCTTCTTCTTGGGTTGGGGACCCTCATCGGCAGAAGACTTTCTCTTAAGATTTAAGCCCCACTTTTGGAGAAGGTTCCTATTCTTGGTGGCGGCCTTGTCTACTACCTCTTTAACCACTTCGTTGGGAAAGAGGTCCTCACCCCAGATGCAAGAGGAGATCAGCTTCCTCAGTTCGTGCCTCACCGCAGCCGAGGCGAACACGAACTCTCTACAGGCTCTCCTAGCTTTAATAAAGCTATAGAGAGCCTTCGTAATTGTGGCCAGATGGGTTTTGGCCACTACCATGAACATGTCCTAGTTCTTGGGGACACTTGCCATCATTTCTAACGTCGTTTGCAACGACATCGATGCCGCAAGTCTTTCTTTCGTCTCTTGCTCTCTGCGCAAGAGAAACTCCGACAGCTTTGGAAGTTCCTCACCAAACTGACGTTCAGCAATATTAGCTTCCAGCTTCCCGACTGAGAAGGTAAGGTGGACGTCCTTCCAGTCTTTTTGGTCCAAGGGTAAGGTCAGGGATAACGGCTTGCATTCCTCCAAGGAGGGGCATGGTTTCCCTGCCTCAGCCACCTTCAAGGCTGCCTTATATCCCTTTTCCATGAAGGGAAAGGCTCTAGTTGGAGAGGCCACAAAGGAGGGAAGCCTCTTACTCAAGGCTGGCACCTTTGAGTTTGTGAAGCCCTTCTCTTTCATCGAGCTTGCTAGTAATGCCTTTGCTTTACTATGGTCAAGAACTATGACCTCCTTCGGCTCCGTCTCCTCCTTTGAGGAGAGAAACTCCGACAGCTTTGGAAGTTCCTCACCAAACTGATGTTCAGCAATATTAGCTTCCAGCTTCCCGACTGAGAAGGTAAGGTGGACGTCCTTCCAGTCTTTTTGGTCCAAGGGTAAGGTCAGGGATAACGGCTTGCATTCCTCCAAGGAGGGGCATGGTTTCCCTGCCTCAGCCACCTTCAAGGCTGCCTTATATCCCTTTTCCATGAAGGGAAAGGCTCTAGTTGGAGAGGCCACAAAGGAGGGAAGCCTCTTACTCAAGGCTGGCACCTTTGAGTTTGTGAAGCCCTTCTCTTTCATCGAGCTTGCTAGTAATGCCTTTGCTTTACTATGGTCAAGAACTATAACCTCTTTCGGCTCCGTCTCCTCCTTTGAGGCTCGCTCCTTCCTAAGACGGACATAGCAGTCCGGGTAAGAGTCTTTGTTGGGCCAAAATTCCACATCTTCCAGGGGAATTGAGCCCAACTTCTCTGATATAACAATCCTCCCAGTTGTCATTGGCATGTGTTCGGCATACCTCCAAGGATTGGTATCCGAGCACAAAGGAAGATCCTTCACGTTGAGTTGCTTCGGGGGTCCAAGTGATGCTGCAAGTCTACGTATCTCCAGTTGCATCGCAGCTTCCTTTTCATCATTCTTCATTTGTATTTGTTGAATCATCTCAACGATAGAAGAAAGAGTCCTTCCCAGATCACCTGGGATAGCAGACGATGTAGAGAGAAGAGGTTCTTGGGCCGGAACCGATGTAACCGACACCTCGTCGATTTCTTCCTCTTCTATTTCTGGAGCCTGGGTCAGCTCCTCCTCCTGACCTTCTCCCAAAAGGTTCTTCTCTTTATAATCCGACACTTCTGACATCCTATCGTTCAATTGGATGTCTTGAAGGGCGGCCAAGACTTCAGAATCTACCGGATTCCGGACAGTTGGTATATCTTCCTGAGACTGAGGAATGACTGCATCAGCCGATGCATTAGGGAAAAGGTAGGCCTTCATCTTCTCGTTTGGAAGGTAGTGGCCTGAAGTGTTTTTCTGAAAACCCCTCACCCAGGTTTGCAACTTTTCCCTAGCAGCAACCCTTGACTCCGCCGACTTAGGGTTGTCAAAGGCCTCGGTAATCAGGTTAAAACATATGGTACATACCTGAGGGTCCCAATACCGGAGATCACCTTTGGAGGCTGCGCATGCTGCGTGCCTCCTGCATAACTCATGTCCACAGAAGTTCTTGCTGCGGACATTGCAGAACATACTCCCGCACTTCGGATGGTCCTCCTGTAAAGAGAAGAAAATCCACCAGGATCAAGTGAAGGCTTTTCACTTATTAATACATGTAGGTTATACAGTCATGCTAGAGAGGAAAGAAGAAAAGACACAAACTTGTATTTCCTGCCCAGCCAATTGCTGTAATCTCCAGATATATTAAAACT
>NC_090747.1:47166752-47171752 GCF_036898095.1 Palaemon carinicauda | reverse complement strand
GGAAACCCTTTATCGCCAGTATTGAGCAATCTATATATGGAATTTTTTGAAAGCAGAATCGTAAGTAACATCATACCTAATAATGTAAAATGGTTTCGATATATTGACGACATAATATGTGTGTGGCCAGGAAATGAAAATTTAGATAACTTTTTTCTTAGATTGAATAGTTTGGTACCATCAATAAATTTCACTATGGAGCTGGAGAATAATTGTACCCTACCTTTTTTGGACTGTCGCATACATAGATGTAATAATAGTCTCAAGTTCAGTGTATACAGAAAGCCAACGAATATCTCGGCATATGTCCATTATTACTCAAACCAAGGCAACAAAGTTAAGAAATCTGTATTTACTTCTATGTTTTTAAGAGCATTCCGAGTCTGCAGCCCTGAATATATTGATGACGAAATAAATGGTATTAGAGCAATAGGTAAAAAACTAAAGTATCCTGAAATTGTGTTAGATGATGCCCTAAGAACAGCAAAAAAGACTTTTTTCGGTAATGATAACAGAAAAAACTATAACACACAATTTACTTGTACTACCTTATTGTGATTCATTTAAAGAAATTCCTCAACTGTTAAAAAACTTCAATGTAAATGTAGCATTTAAGAGTAAAAATACAATAAAAACAGCCTTAATAAAGAATTCTCCTGACATTACCAAGGGATGTGTATATCGTATGCCATGCAATGCTTGTGAAAAATACTATATTGGTCAAACTGGTAAAGCCCTAGAAAAGAGAATTGAACAACATAAGAAAAGTGTCAGGTATGCTCAAGATAATAATGCACTCTTTGCCCACGTTAGAGATAAAAATCACGCTATTAATTGGTCAGGTGCAAAGAAATTGGTTCATTCAAATAACTTAGTAGAAAGAAACATCATAGAGTCCAGTTTCATAAAAAAAACCTTTGAAAACAACTTGAATATTGGTCATGGAATGTATAAACTCGACGCCTTTATATGTAAAGAGATTTGTAAGCTATATAAATAAACATTAACCACTTAATGTAGAATTGAATGTATTGTGAATAATTAACGTCGGTGTGAAATTAATATTTAGACCTAAGCTACCATTCATTAATGGAAACAATTATTTTATATAGTATGCATAAGTATATTGGCACTATATAGTGTTATGCTAGATATAAGTATTGATATATACATGATTATATGTTTATGATATTAATGTTGTATACATATAAATGTATATATGCATATGTATGTATGTGTATATATGTATATATGTATATATGTATGTGTATATATATATGTATGTGTATGTATATGTATGTGTATGTGTATGTATTTATGTATATGTATATGTATTTGTATCTGTATATATATATATATATATATATATATATATATGTATATATATATATATATATATATATATATATATATATATATATATGTATATATATGTATATGTATATATATATGTATATATATTTGTATGTTTGTGTATGTTTTGCTTATATATTTATATAAATAAGGCTACCACATTGACATATAAATAACTGTATTGAAAGTAAAATATGAAGAAAACAAGAATATACCCGCCACTAGAAATGACCCTTTTTAGCAGGTGTCTAACGAGCTTGCGGACTCCTCCTACTCAACACCTGAGTCAAGCCCAGGTAGCGGGTAAGGGAGTGTCATTGTTCTCTAAATCTCTATATGTATGTTCGTACTTTTGCTTTCCCTATAAATTGTAAGAAACCCCTCTCAATAAATCAGTCCTCTGAGGAAGTAACACGAAACTAGTCAGGACTTAAGTGTATATTCCATATTTTCATTTTCCCTGTGGTTCTTCTGCATCTGAGCATCACGTTTTCCTGTGATTTTTACGCATATATATATATATATATATATATATATATATATATATATATATATATATATATATATATATATATATATACATACATACATACATATATATATATATATATATATATATATATATATATATATTATATATATATATATATATGTCTATATATATATATATATATATATATATATATATATATATATATATATATATATATATATATATGTCTATATATATATATATATATATGTCTATATATATATATATATATATATATATATATATATATATATATATATATAGACATACATATATATACATATATATATATATATATATATATATATATATATATATATATATATAAATATATATATATATATATATATATATATATATATATATATGTATGTATATATATAAATATATATATATACATATATATATATATATATGTATATATATATTTATATATATATGTATGTATATATATTTATATATATATATATATATATATATATATATATATAAATATATATATATATATAGATATACATATATATATATATATATATATATATATATATATATATATATATATATATATATATATATATATATATATATATATATACAAAATATCAAAGCAACAAGAATTTTCATGCTAAAAAATCGACACTGTTACAGAGGAGAAAAGCAGCCATGTTTATTCTGGTTTTTTCTACTGCGAGGGAAGAGCGAAGACACAAGCATAACATATACACAAAATGAACTATGTACGTTCGTGTGACACATGGTTGGTACAATATATATATATATATATATATATATATATATATATATATATATATATATATATATATATATATATACGTTATGAAAGCTAATAATTTTTTTCATAAAAAAATATCTAGAATTTGATTGATAGATCTAATTATATAAATTATAATGTCAATCATTAGGAAAGTCTGAGTAAATTTCATAAATTAGATATAAAAATAATGGTTTTACTGTATTAGTCTTCATTAATGTTATCATAAGATTGATGACGTAAAAGAAATAGCGGAGAACTGTACTGTATAATGATTTAATTTTCTTCTTTTAGTAATTAAATATTTCATAAAAGCAGCCTTTGCTGATCTTTTTGCATTTATATGTAACATTTTTTCCTGATCTTCACATATCTTTCCTATTTATCTTTTTTTTCTAGACTACCTCTGATGCATCGTTCATGAAAAATTCCAGGAATATTTTTGTCCAGCCCGTGGGGTTATCAGAAAAAGGTCAGCTTTAATGTTGGGTTCACGATTTCATAGTTTTTGTGTTCTGATGTTTCTTTGTCTACTGAGACGCCCACCTACCCCCTACAATACGACTTATATGTTTATATTTTTGGGGTTGTGGTGGCCGAAGTGGTAACATCCATGACTGGTGAACTCCAGACTGAGGTTCGAGTCTCGTTCAAACTCGCTAGTTTCTTTGGCTGATGCAACCTCACCATCATTGTGAGCCATAGATGAGGTGTTTGGGGGAGCCTATAGGTCTATCTTCTGAGTTATCAGCAGCCATTGCCTGGCCGTCCTTGGTCCTAGCTTGAAGAGGGGGCTTATGCACTGATCATATGTATATATGGTCAATCTCTAGGGCATTAGCCTGCTCGATAGGGCAATGTTACTGTCCCTTGCCTCTGCCATTCATGAGCAGCCTTTAAGCCTTTAAACATACGATTTGTATTTTCAATATTGGAAAATTTAAGAAAGAGGTGAAAGGTTTCGAATTTGTGGAGAGCCTTAAAATAATTAGACATTTGAACCTAGAAGTATTGTGGAAAACCTAATATTGTAATATGAAACTGAAGATATTTGGGTTTATGGGAATTTTACGGGTAGAAGATACTTGAAACTGGATATTAGTTTGTTTGTGGAAAACGTTTGAGAAATTAGGAGATATGAAGCTGGAAAGTTATTCGAGTTTGTGTTAACCCTAAGGAAAATTACACATTTCAAGATGGGGAGGTGTCAAAGTTTGTGAAAAACCTCCCGTAAATAAGATATTTTAAGAAGAAAGGTATTGGATTTTGCAGAAAACTATATGAAAAAAAGGCATTTGGAACTGGGAAGCTGTTCGAGTTTGTTTAAAACGTCAGGTAAAAATGATATTTGAAGCAGAGGGAATATTCGATTTTTGGTAAAGTAATTAACATAACTTTATAGAAATCGATCGGAAAATAAGATATTTGAACCTTGGAACGTGTTCGAGTGTTTGCTAGAACCTTAAGAAAATAAAACGTTTAATGGTGAGAAAGAAGTTAGGGAAACACATAAATCTACAGAAAAATGAAAGTTGATTGCGTAGCATTCACTGTGTAAGGCGTTATGAATCTTATTGTGGTTGGCGACTATTCAATTGACTTCTCTATAACACTGGTCTTCATCATATCTTTCAATAAAGTTTTTTAACCTTATTAGCCATAAGGAAAAAAAGAAAATATTTAGCTTAATAATGTTTTTGTTTCTTCCGTAACATTTTTCCATCCTGAGAGTGGCATCTAAAATTGTCTCATGCAATTTAGATAGAGATTAAAACTTTTCTAGAAAAACTTCTCAAAGTCTACGTAGAGAAAATGCGATACAAACTTTTGTTTAGAAAAATCTTTCAAAGTGTACAAAGAACAAATTTGATATGAACTTTTGTTTAAGAAATATTGAAAAACCTACATGGAGCCAACTTATTATGAAATTTTATTTTCTAGATGTTTTAATGATAGCTTAAGTTACTACTGCCGATCGCTTCCCTATTATTATGCCGATAGCATATTTTTATGGGAATAATGGTTCAAGTTTCGAGTCTCAAAAACCAATATATTTGACATTAAAGTTTTGGACTCAATTTATTATTAGAGATTACGTTAATCCTAAAACTCAGGTTGTGTTATTGTTAAGTTAGATATAAGTAATGCTATATAAGTAATTGTATGTTTATGGTAATGAGGTTATATGTGCATAACTATATTTACATGTTAATCATGTGTAAAAACATGTATATGTAAGTCTATGTGTGTCTGTATATATATAACATTTATATAAGCAAAATTATATGTATATAAAAATGTCTGTATATATATATATATATATATATATATATATATATATAT
>NC_090747.1:47156752-47159252 GCF_036898095.1 Palaemon carinicauda | reverse complement strand
TCTAACGAAACTTTAGATAATATGGGAGTTACGAAAATTGGGCGGTAATCAGTGGAACTTGAGCTACCACAAACATATTTACATAGAGTAATAACATTACTAATTCTCCAACAAGTGGTAAAAGCTCCCCTTCTTGCTAACTTGCGCAAAATAACAGAACACCTTAGAGCTAAGAAATCTGCTGTCTTTATAAAAAACAAAGGAAAAATACCATTGGGGTCTACACCTCCATAAGCATCAAGGTCCATCAACTGAGATTTAATTTCACAACATCGAAAAGCTAAACTAGTTAGTTTAGCCTCAGGAAAACAGGAATGAGGAAGTTCAAATTTTTCATTACTCTGTTTCGTCAAAAAAATCAGCCAAAAGGGTTGCCGTTTCCTTTGGACAGTGAGTGACAGAGCCATCTGGTTTAAGTAATGGGGGAACTGTTGCATCAACACCAAAGATTACAGATTTAAGGGTAGACCACCATTTATGTTCTTGAGTTGTACCAGAAAGGGTTTCGTTTATGGTTAAATTGTATTCCTTTTCAGTTGAGGCATAAACTCTCTGAGCAAAATCTCGAAGCTGAGTATAGTTATTCCAAGTCAAATCTGATCTGTTACCCTTCCAAATATGATAGGCCTCCTGCTTCTCCAAATATGCTCGTCTACAATCATCATTGAACCACGGTTTGTCCTTCACTCGGTACCTTAGCACACAAGAAGGGATACGACAATCAATTATGTTGACTATATTATCATTCAAAGGGACAACTGGATCTACACTGCTATATAATTGTGACCAGTTCAAGCACAAAAGATCATGCAAAATCCCATTCCAGTCTGCTTGGGATTTCATATATATTTTACAAAAGTATGATTCATCTGGGACAGGCTGCTTAGTCTTCACTACTAATGAAATTAAGGCATGATCAGATTTCCAGACTGGAAAACCAACCTTATTAGTTTTAGCACCAGGGGAGTGAGTGTATACGAGGTCCAAGCAATTACCAGACCTGTGAGTAGCTTCATTCATGATTTGCTCACAGCATGATTCAGAGGCAAAGTCTAAAGCTCTTAAGCCATGGCGATCGGTAGGAGAGATAAAATTTAACTACTCCCTATGGTGAGCATTAAAATCACCAACAAAGAAAAAAGAAGCTATTCAATAATCTTGTTGTATCTTAGCCATAATGGTAAGAAGACAACCGAAGATAGAATCATCCATGTCTGGATTCCGGTAGATCGAACACAAATAAAAGTAGTTATGCCTGCCACAAACTTTTATTACCTGAATCTCATGTCATCCACATTGATAGCAGGACTTATGAGAAGCTGGCCCTAGGGATGGCGTCACGTTTCAACATTATTGGCTTCTTAAAACCAGTTATAAGGAGCTCAGGTGAGTGCCTCATATTAGAAACCAAAGTTTCTGAGCACAAAAGAATATCATACTGTCGTGAAGCAACTGTAAGGTCTTGGACATTTTCATGAAGACCACGAATATTGCAATACAGAAGACGACATTGACAAAATCTAGGACGTAGGCTACTGGTCCCGGATTTCGCTCAATCTCTCCAGATAGCATAAAAATTAATAGAAATAAAAAGAGACAACATACTTGAAAACTAGATTTACAAGAATTATAACATAAACAATATGTACAGAAAAATAAATAAAGTGATTGATGAAACCCATAGACAATAGTAAAAGTCAGAAAAAACTGGTCAACATGGAGAAGCCATATATATACATGTGTGCTCTGGTGTATACATATATAAATATATATATATATATATATATATACATATATATATATATATATATATCACAAGCACACGTGATTTTAATTAATGTAAATATCACCCACGAATGGCATTTAATACCGAATTCTATCTTTGGAAAATATATCCACTTGGAATTCATTTTATGGTAACAGCTTCTGGCCGGGTGGGGATTCGAACCACCACCTGTTCGGCTTGAGACTATGCCTGCAGTGACCATGCCGACTGAGCTATCAAGAGAGACTAAAAGTTTATGACAAGTTCCCGTACATATTCCCGTCGAATTCAGGAATCTGTTCACAGACTTGAAATAAACCCATCTCCACCATGATAGCTGAATCGTGAGTTTGCAACACGTGGTTATTTTGATGAACATATATCACAAGCACACGTGATTTTAATTAATGTAAATATCACCCACGAATGGCATTTAATACCGAATTCTATCTTGGGAAAATATATCCACTTGGAATTCATTTTATGGTAACAGCTTCTGGCCGGGTGGGGATTCGAACCACCACCTGTTCGGCTTGAGACTATGCCTGCAGTGACCATGCCGACTGAGCTATCAAGAGAGACTAAAAGTTTATGACAAGTTCCCGTACATATTCCTGTCGAATTCAGGAATCTGTTCACAGACTTGAAATAAACCCATCTCCACCATGATAGCTGAATCGTGAGTTTGCAACACGTGGTTATTTTAATGAACATATATCACAAGCACACGTGATT
>NC_090747.1:47146752-47154252 GCF_036898095.1 Palaemon carinicauda | reverse complement strand
GCTTTCAGGCTTACCCTTGTCTCTCTGTTCAAGTACTGAAATTTGTATCTTTTCCAAATGGAAAACAAATATTGTCTTTCTGTCCTTCTCTGCACACCTGTATGTGTGGCTCAGTAATAGTCCTTTCTTAAACATACATACATTGCTTTCTTTCAATATCTTTTTATCTTGTTTTTAACTAAAGTGAGCGTAAATGCAGCAAGATCTTTATGATAGGTGTAAATGAAAATATAATACTTGATTACTTGAATAATCCTAATAATTCGCTGTACGAAATTTACCAAATACCACCTTTAAGACAAAATGAACAGAAAAATTTTGATTTTCCTTCTTCTTAAAAGTATTGTATAAAAGCATTAGGATCTAGGTACAATAGTGATAAACATGATTGCCGGACAGCATGCAATGTACAGTAGTTACTATATTTGTGGTGTAGTACACACTGCAGTGATATAACTACAGTATAGAGTTTGTTGTAACACTAAAGTTCTTCCAACATACTTAATGTTATCATGTACAGCCTTTTGTTGAGACCGTACAGTATATAGAAAGTGAGTTCTTTCTGTATTCATTCTATCCCGTATATTAAAACTTTATTTCAAGGTGTGAGTTACACCTTAACTTTCCGCTTAGGAAAATTTATAAGGTATTCTAGAATAGAATTAACCTTAGCTTTAATATCTTGGGAGGTAACAGCAATTGGCTGGGCAGGAAATACAAGTATGTGTCTTTCCTTCTTTCCTTTCTAGCTTTACTGTATAAGCTACATGTATTAATAATAAGTTAAAAGCATTCACTTGATACTCGTGGATTATCTTCTCTTTACAGGAGGACCATCCGAAGTGCGGGAGTATGTTCTGCAATGTCCGCAGTAAGAACTTCAATGGTCATGAGTATGAGTTATGCAGGAGGCACGCAGCATGCGCAGTCTCCAAAGGTGTTCTACGGTATTGGGACCCTCAGGTATGTACTATATGTTCCAACCTGATTACCGAGGCATTTGACACCCCTAAGTCGGCGGAGTCAAGGGATACTGCTAGGGAAAAATTGCGAACCTGGGTGAGGGGTTTTCAGAAAAACACTTCAGGCCCCTACCTTCCAAACGAGAAGATGAGGGCCTACCTTTTCCCTAAGGCATCGGCTGATGCAATCATTCCTCAGTCTCATTTGGAGATACCACCCCGTCCAGAATCCTGTAGATTCTGAAGTCTCGGCTGCCCTTCAAGACATCCAATTGGATGATAGGATGTCAGAGGTGTCAGATTATACAGAGAAGGACCTTCGGGGGGAAGGTCAGGAGGAGGAGCTGACCCAGGCTCCAGAAATAGAAGAGGAAAAAATCGACGAGGTGTCTGTTACATCGGTTCCGGCCCCAGATCCTGTTCCCTCTACATCATCTGCTATCCCAGATGATCTGGGAAGGACTCTCTTCTATTGTTGAAATGATTCAACAATACAAAAGAAGAATGATAAAAAGGAAGCTGCGATGAAATTGGAGATACGCAGACTCGCAGCATCACGTGGGCCCCAGAAGCGACTCAACGTGAAGGATCTTCCTTTGTGCTCTGATACCAATCCTTGGAGGTATGCCGAACACATGCCAAAGACAACCGGGAAGATTGTTATATCGGAGAAGCTGGGCTCAATTCCCCTGGAAGATGTGGAATTTTGGCTAAACAAAGACTCTTACCTGGACTGATATGTCCGTCTTAGGAAGGAGATATCCTCAAAGGAGGAAACGGAGCCGAAAGAGGTCATAGTCCTTGACCATAGTAAAGCACAGGCATTACTAGTGAGCTCGATGAAAGAAAGGGGTTTCACAAACTCAAAGGTGACAGCTTTGAGTAGGAAGCTTTCCTCCTTTGTGGCTTCTCCAACCAGAGGCTTTCCCCTTCATGGAAAAGGGATATAAGGCAGCCTTGAAGGCAGCAGAGGCCGGGAAACCATGCCCCTCCCTGGAGGAATGCAAGCCGTTATCCCTGACCTTACCATTCGACCAAAAAGACTGGAAGGACGTTCACCTTACCTTCTCAGTCGGGAAGTTGGAAGCTGATATTGCCGAACGTCAGTTTGGTGAGGAACTTCCAAAGCTGTGGGAGTTTCTCTTGCGCAGAGAGCAAGATACGAAAGAAAGACTTGCGGCATCGATTTCGTTGCAAACGACGTTAGAAACGATGGCAAGTGGCCCCAAGAAACAGGACATGTTCATGGTAGTGGCCAAAACTCATCTGGCCACAGTTACGAAAGATCTCTATAGCTTTATTAAAGCTAGGAGAGCCTGTAAAGAGTTCGTGTTCGCCTCGGCTGCGGTGAGGCACGAACCGAGGAAACTGATCTCCTCTTACATATGGGGTAAAGACCTTTTTCCCAACGAAGTAGTTAAAGAGGTAGTAGACAAAGCCGCCACGAAGAATAAGAACCTTCTCCAAAAGCCTGGCTTAAATCTTAAGAGAAAGTCTTCTGCAGATGAGGGTCCCCAACCCAAGAAGAAGACAAAAAGGCCTAGGATATCCTCTCGGCCGGCTAAGCCCTACTGACGGCAACAACAGCAACTTCCTGCGACCGCGGTGCCTCAGATAGTGGCACAACCTCCAACCACGTACCAGTTGGTACTTCAACAAGTGGCGACACAGTCGCCAGTTTTTAACCCAGCTTTTGAAAGGCAGACTTCTCCCTTTCACTCAAAAGCTAGAGGAACAGCCAGAGGTTCTTCTAGACGCCCTTCAAGGGGAAGGGGATTCAGGGGAGGACGCAGTCAAGGAGGCAAGGCCTCAGGTCCACAACAGCAGAAGTGAAATGCTTCCAGTAGGAGGGAGACTACATCTATTTAGGGATCGTTGGACCTTCGATATATGGGCCCACATCCTAATAAAGAATGGACTAGGTTGGAGCTGGAACAGTCCTCCACCTCCATTTCCTCAGTTCGTCTAACACCCTACCCCCGTTCTGGAAGAATATGTCCGAGAACTCTTAGAGAAAAGAGTAATCTGAAAAGTAAAGTTCATCAAGTTCCAAGGAAGGCTGTTTTGTGTTCCAAAGAAGGACTCAGAAAACTAAGAGTCATTCTGGACTTGTCGCCACTCAACAAGTTCATAGTGAACTACAAGTTCTGGATGCCCACACTTCAGCCCATAAGGAACTACTGCCCAGAAGGGCATACATCGTCTCCATAGACTTGTCAGACGGTTATTGGCACGTTCCAATTAATAGTCACCTCTCCTCCTACCTAAGGTTCAATTCACAAAGAAGACTTTACGCCTTCAGAGCCATAGCATTCGGGCTAAACATAGCCCCAAGGATTTTCACAGAGCTTGCGAACGCAACCGTCCATCAATTACACCTAAAGAGGATCCAAGTAGTGGCCTACTTGGACGACTGGCTGGTGTGGGCAGCATCCAGGACAGAATGCATGCAAGCCTCTAAGATAGTGATCCAGTTCCTGGAACATCTGGGATTCAAGATCAACATCAAAAAGTCTCGAATATCTCCAGCTCAAAAATTTCAGTGGTTAGGAATCCACTGAAATTTGGAGTCACATCGACTTTCCATTCCTGGGAAGAAGAGGAAAGAAATAGCAGGATCTGTCAAGAGACTATTGAAATCCAAACGGATATCAAGACGCGAACAGGAGAGAGTGCTGGGCTCTCTACAGTTTGGTTCGATAACAGACCCAGTGCTAAGAGCACAGCTAAAGGATGCAACAGGAGTCTGGAGAAAATACGCTTCAAACGCACGAAGAGATCTGATGAGACTACTACCGACTTGACTGCAAACGCTTCTCAAGCCGTGGTCCAAAGCCAAGCAAATGAAGGTATCGATATCTGTTCAACCTCCTTCAGCGTCAGTTACTATCCATACAGACGCTTCAAAGGAAGGCTGGGGAGGCCACTCTCACCAGAAGAGAGTCCAGGAAGCTTGGTCCAATCTTTTCTAGTCATTTCACATCAACTTTTTAGAAGCCATGTTAGTACTTCTGACACTAAAGAAAGTTTCTCCTCCCCACTCGACCCACAAAAGATT
The DNA here is from genome assembly GCF_036898095.1 of Palaemon carinicauda. NCBI lineage: Eukaryota > Metazoa > Arthropoda > Malacostraca > Decapoda > Palaemonidae > Palaemon > Palaemon carinicauda. The sequence goes on along the minus strand of NC_090747.1, from coordinate 47,150,232 downwards.
GGTTCTAGACAGCGAGGTGATAGTGAGATGCTTGAATCGACAATGGTCGAGATTGCCTCAAATCAACTAAGTGATGTTGGCCATATTCCGTTTGGCGGAAACAAAGAAATGACAATTGTCAGCAGTTCACATTCAAATGGTCTGCAACGTGACAGCGGACGTTCTATTCAGGTTCACACCGATAGAGTCAGAATGGTCCCTAGACGCAGGATCATTCTCCTTCATCTTGAGTTAAGTCCCGGAACTGCAGATAGACCTCTTTGCGATGAAAGACAACAAGTAAACACATCGTTATGTGTCCCCGTACGAGGATCCGCTAGCGGAAGCAGTGGACGCATGTCCCTAGTCTGTAACAGATGGTCCAGGATTTACCTGTTCCCTCCACACAACCTCCTTTTGAAGGTCCTCAACATGAGATCCTTCAAAGGGAAAGCGGCAATAGTGGCCCACAAGTGGCCAAGCAGCGTTTGGTTCCCACTGGCATTGGAACTATGACTGAAGTTTGTACCGCTACCGGATAAAACCCTGACTCAGTGAGTACAGAAGTCGACTGTCTTCGCTTCATCACAGAAAACCCAGAACCTCTATCTCATGATTTTCTCTCCCTAACGATGAGAAAAAGCTGCGGGATGTCAAGAGACAGTATAGACTTTTTGGAGAAATTTAAGTCAAAATCTACCAGAAGACAATATGAGTCATCATGGAAGAGTGGATGTCTTTTGTCAAGGCGAAGAAACCAAAAGAATTCTTGATAGACTTCTGTTTATTTTCTTCATTCACCTTCATGAGTAAGGTTTAGCAGCCAACACAATATCAAGGTGCAAGTTTGCCTTGACAAGACCGATACTATAAACCTTTCAGGTCGACCTCTCTAACGACATTTTTAATAAAATTCCGAAGGTCGGTGCTAAGCTTAGACCTTCAGCGCCTCCAAGACCCATTTCATGAGCTGTCCTCATTTGTATCAATAATGAATAATGAGGAGTGCGCTTTGAAGGATTTAACTCAAAAAGTAATGTTTCTGTTTGCACTCCCTTCGGGGGCTAGAGTTAGTGAAATAGTGGCTCTCTTGAGAGAGGAAGGCCACGTTCAGTTCTTGAAAGGGGGAGAACTGAATCCGTTTCTAGACCCAACGTTTCTTGCCAAGAACAAGCAACCCACCAACAGGTGGGGTCCCTAGAGAATCTGCCCTCTGAAGGAAGATGCATCTCTATGTCCAGTGGAGTGCTTAAAGGTCTATCTTCATAGAACTTCAGACTTTAGAGGAGGACAGCTGTTCAGATTGGAAACCTCGGGTTCAAATTTATCTCTGAAACAACTAAGTGCGAAACTCACCTATTTTATTCGCAGAGCGGATCCAGACAGTACACCCACAAGTCATGATCCAAGGAAAGTTGCCTCTTCCATAAAATTTCTTTAATTATATGGACTTGAACATCTTTGTTCGTACAATGGCTGGTAGTCATCCTAGGTGTTCTTTATGCACTATGCGAAGCAAGTGGAGCAACCCAAGAGGTCTGTGGTAGCAGAAGGTAGAATTCTTAAAACTTCTGTTTAAATCTGCGAGGAACAGTGAAATTAATTTGGGACGATTAATCAAGAGGGTGGGTGTGTAGTCACAGACTGTTACTACACACTGAGTGATAGGCCACTAACGTGTCCTTACGAACTGTTCCATTGAATTTGGTGAACTAAAGCATAATATGGACACTTGTGCCAAGCGTTTCTTACGCTAGTGTAAATAAAAAGTAATACAGACTGTATCAATAATATTGATAATTTGATTAAAGTGGAAAATCTGTTTCCTTTTGGACGAAACAATATTTTCTGTTTACGGTTTTCTTTATGCTTTAATGGATATCGTCCACATTTTATAAATTTTATAAATGTTGACTGATATATATGTTTATTAAATTTTTAATAAACCAGTTCATAGTGAACTCTGCATCTTAAACGCCCACACTCATTTTATTAGAAACGACTGAGCATTAAGTTTAAAATATGGATAATTCTAACATGGAATGTCTTTTAAGATTGTTCCTTTCTTCAAGCAAAAATCCACTCGCTTTAACCCTTCCTTAGGAAGGATTAACGTTGTATCCTAAGGGGATGGTGATAGAGATGCAAAGTTTGTTCCTATACGGATACAACTATTATCCGATAGTTTAATAAGAGTAGACACACTGGGGGAGATGTCAGGAATTCATATTGACATTGGTGACTCTTATACAATCTTTGCTTTATACTGTATAGGGTGAGACCACTATACAAGCTTGTCATTTTGTCATCCATAGTTAATATGTACTCCTGGAGACTTTTTCCAGAGCTTAATAAGACTCTTCTCTGTAGGGGGCAGGAAGCACTAACATAGTTCATGCTTAGATGAAATGATGTATGAGGGTAACATCATAGGTCTCTAGGTCTAGACGGACCAGGAAAATACTTTCTTGAGGGTACGGCACCGGTTGAGAATCCACAGATACAGTAATGCTCTGGCAAACTTCCATCAGAACGACATGGCCTGAGTCCAAAAACCAGAGCGAAACATCTATTTTCGGTGAGGTAGCCATGTCTTCCTGATGGACCCACCCTTCCTTTTAATTTAAAAAGGGCTTATTGACCCCTCCCTATAATACAGTATCTGTAGCACCTCGTGTATCGCTACAGGGAATAAAGATGGCGCTGCCGTCATTGTCATATACACACTCGAAATGGGATAGGAGAGATACCTTATGAATGGCTCTCCTTTCATTCTCGTTTTTAAATTCTTGCCACTGTAACCCCTCAAAGCGTTAATACTGTTCGGGGTGAAGATAGCTACGTGGAGTGTCAAGAATACGTCCTCTGATATTATGCGATATCCCTGTTAGATTTATTTAGGGATATTCGCTCCAGGAGAATTCTCTGGGAATATCACTGTAGTTTAATATACCCTAGGAAGCAACCCCTTAGGAACTTCCATCAGGACGACATGGCTACCTCACTCAACAATAGATTTCCGTTATATATATATATATATATATATACCTATATATATATATATATATATATGTATATATATATATATACATATATATATATATATATATATACATATATATATATATATATATAGAGAGAGAGAGAGAGAGAGAGAGAGAGAGAGAGAGAGAGAGTGAGAGAGAGAGAGATTTAATAGCTTGGTACCATCAATAAATTTCAATATGGAGCTTAAGAATAATTGTACCCTATATTTTTTTGGACTGTCTTATACATAGGTGTAACAAAGAATTAAGTTTAGTGCATATAGAAAGCCAACTAATATCTCCGCATATGTACACTACTACTCAAATCAATGCAAAAAAAGGTAAAAAATTTTATTCACTTTTATGTGTTTAAAAAAAAATCAGAGTCTGCATCTCTAAATATCTTGATTGGGAAGTTTCACAGAGGAGCTATCTCGAACTGGAGATGATAATAAATATACATCACCAAGAGTAA
>NC_090747.1:47129252-47141752 GCF_036898095.1 Palaemon carinicauda | reverse complement strand
TCTCTCTCTCTCTCTCTCTCTCTCTCTCTCTCTCTCTCATGAGAGACGTTTCCATTAGAACTAAATATTTCCGGCATGAATAATAATTTGAAGGAACTTTCGAATAGATATATATTTTAGGTAACTTCTCTCATGATATTGATTACGATTGCAGTTTTTAAATCCGGTCGAAGTTAGAAAAATAAAAGTTATATTCACCAAATAGAATGAAATTTGAAGCCCTATAAAGTATGAAATTTAGAAAGAAACGAGAAATGGGATATACAGCAGTCACTCATTTCTGTTGCTTGATGATTATGAAAAATTAAAATTCAATAGATGATTTCCTCAGATGGAGGAAGCAGTTTGTTCTGGCAATTACCTAGGATGATATGATAGATTATTGATTTTTTTTAAATTTAGTGATAACCAATGATTATTTATTGAATGTATCATTGTGTAGTGGAATGAGATGAGTGTGATTGAAGATAAAATGGTTTCTCCCAATGAAGGTGGTAGAGAGTGATGCTGAGGAGTAAGGAAGTTATGTGTATTGCCGACGAAAATTGAATAGAAATCTAACTAATTAATAATTTCACTATGGTACCGAGACCTCAGATGAGCCATGTACGTTTCTTGGAACGTTAACTTTAAAATACCTAGTCAGTATGTCATTTTGAGCAATGAACTACGTGTTGCAACAATGAGAAAAATCTCCCTCATCATATATTTCTAATAAGGATACTAATTTATTTCTATTTTGCCTTTTATAATATTTTTTTTTTTCAATTCATATAAGTTTTCGAAGAAATTATGAACTTTCGACAGGAGTCTCTTGACTCGTTTCTATGGTCAGAATACTTGATAATATCCAGTCGACATTACATATACATTTTTGAAATGGTCGTCCTAAATGAAAAAAAAAAAAAAATCAGGTGGATTGGAACACTTATAAATTGGTGGATGTTTATTTTTTGAGAAAAACTTGCTTTACTTATAATGTTGATTGGTTTACTATAATAAAATACTAATATAATGGTTTCGAGTTAAAAAAACAATTATTATTATTATTATTATTATTTTTATTTTTATTATTATTATTATTATTATTATTATTATTATTATTATTATTATTATTATTATTATTATTATTATTATTATTATTATTATTGACTCAAATGAAGTAAAATATGAGTAATAAAGATTGACTAATTTTCACTAAAAAACAGTCAAAGATTACGTAAAAATCATATATTATGATAACGATTCGCTTGGTTTTTCAATGAGTAGACTTCAACTTAAATATAATAATTCAAAAATATATGATCCCCACTTTCTTGTGAGGAGAATGTTGAAATACCACATAACCATAACTTTATTTGCTATTCCAGGATACCCTCAGCGTCCTTTCAATCCCCAAATAAAATTATTCGGTCAACGGATGTTGTCCATTCGACGATCAAAGGCTCAAAAAGGTGGTGTCTACAAAGGATAAAAAAGGAACCAATTTTCCCAGTGAGTTCTTTGGTAAATCTCGTCCCTAAATGATGATACCAGTCAGCAACCTGCTTTTGCCATGAAACTGAACTCAAGCTGCTTATTCTTATAGAAATTTTACTATATTTTTATTATTTTCATTATTATTATTATTATTATTATTATTATTTTTTTTTTTTTTTTTTTTTTACTGGTTCGCGTTATATTATCCAACCTGCAAATATTGGTTTGTATAAAATATCTCAGCTCTAGGCCAAGTTTATTTTAAGTAGAAATCATCTAGCAGAATTTTTACAGACAGTAAGATCTTTTACATCTTAGTCATCATTATGGGGTTGAGGGGGACGTGTGAGATTACGTAGAAACGGAGATAAGTAGAAGTTAATAGTTTATTTGATTAATTGATCATGGTTTTATATCTCTGGTTTCTATTAAACTTCAATAACAATCCTATTCTAAGGAGATTCTAAACCTAATCTAATTTTCTCTAGTTTGTTAAAAACATAATTTATATATATATATATATATATATATATATATATATATAGATATATATATATATATATATATATATATATGTATATATATATATATATATATATATATATATATATATATATTTCAGTCTACGCTACGTCAATAAGAAGATGAATTTGTATGTTGCGTCGTCAGGCATCAAATGCTTCTACGTCTCTGTGTGGACACCACATGTACATTAATTCAGTGAGAAATTATTTACAACATGGGCATCTGCAATAATTTTCATTGCTCTTTTTCCGCTGAACGAAAAAGAATAAAAAATTCAGTTTTTTATGGTGTATCATTTGCTACCATTTATACCTAATACTAATGTATAGATCGTCAAAGAATGTACCTATAGTCATTTTTTTTAATAAGGCGCATTTGCATCGACTCGCAACGGTGCCCTTTCAGCTCAGAAGTTCCCTAACCGCTGATTGGTTAGAAGTATTTTGTCCAACCAATCAGAGATTAGTAAATTTTTCCGAGGTAAAAGGTCAATCCGGCGAGTCGGTGCAAATGCGCCTCATTAAAAGAAACTATTTATATTTTTCAAATATATAGACATATATTTGAAAAATAAAAACATTAGTACTCTGGAATATTGTTTGAAATATTAAGAAATAACACCTCATATCTCTGATAAACAAAAACACTTTATGATACCAAGAAAACACCTGGCAGATGATCAGACCTGATGACTATGAATGCACTTTCCTCCTATTCTATTATCTTTTACCAGAAAGCTGTTTTGAATGGTATTGTAAGAGGATTTGTATTTGTTGGGGAGAGCAAACCTTTCTCTTATTTTATATATGCCAAGGACTGGCTGTAAATATACTGTATAAGTTAGATTTAGATAATTGATAAGAACGATTATTTTTTTCAAATATAAGGAATATATGAGAACCCATGTCCCTTTCTATACATCATGCAACGACCATGTTTAAATGAAAAAATAGTGCGATATCCAGTAGATAAATTAACTGGTCAGTGTGTTGAGAGAATCCAAGAATTCATTTAAAGTTGGTCGCTGTTGTACTACGAAACGACCTTATATACACACTATTGAGCAACTACTTGCCCATTTTCTCTGCAGCTAACAGATATTCAGGGACGGAAACACATTTTCTTCCAATAGCGTCTTTTTGGGCCATGAAATATCTTTGATATTATATGAAATACAGTCTAGCTCGGTTGATGAAGGATTCAGTTAGTTGTTGTTTAACTAGTAAATTTTATAGGTTACCTTTTTTCAGCATTATTTCTAGCCAAAATTTCGAGCCATGCTAAAGGAGTTTTATTACTTCTTGCATAAAAAAAAACTTTTAATTGGAATTTTAGTGAATGCGTAAATAACGAAAGTATAATTTCTGTGAATAGGATCATTTCAATAAATTAGAATGGTATTGATACGATGGTGTCCTTTCTTACCAGAGAATTTTATGAAAAAATGAAAATGTTCACAATAAAACGAAAAGGAAAAAATATATTGAATGGGAAAATTAATAACACCATTCATATTAAGATTAATGAAACAAACATTAAACTTCCACCGAGAGCAAATGGACAACGTGTTTGTTTTGGGAAAAGGGGATTAAGTAACTGGATTAATTATTTCATAACCTGAAGGGGAAACATTGTGTATTCACATTTTCCGAAGATGTGTTAGATTTCCATTTGCAGAATCTCAAAATCTCCCGAACTGACGGACTCTGATTAAGAGAACTTTAGTTTCGTATTTCAAGAAAGCCTTATTCAGTAATTGCTTTTTGGGGAGAGAGATACTTATCAATAACTTACGTTTGAAACTAATTATCAAATTCGAAAATTTTCTACACATCAGCTGATTAACTTTGTCATTATTAATAATCTAAAAAGGGCTATGACTAACTTCCTTTTCATTTAGGATAAGATGCAAGAAGTTTGTGTACACGAGCAATATTGTAATGGTGAGGTTTTACTATCGTATTTCCTTTACCCCAAACTTCATATAATAGTTATCCTTAAAAATTAGGTACTGGTAGCAACCATAGGAATTGGCTTTATTCTAAATGAGATTTGGGTACAAAAGTGGTCTTAAAATATTAGAATCTAATAGTACGTCAATTCACTACGTTACCTGAATTGATAATGTTAAAAGCATATCCATTGCTTTATGTTACACGATTGAATTAAAACATATCAACGGATAGGGGAGAGGAACATGATAATGATAAAATGGTCAGATTTATCTACGTTGTTAAATATACATCAATCTATCTTCTGTATTTCTTACAAACATTTTAGTATCAGAAATTTCTAAATAGGAATCAAGCATTACTTATTATCAAATGATTTCCGCTATGTCTTAGGAACAAACCTTCCAGTAAATTGTATCTGAACACTGAATATACTGTTTTCTGGAAAAAATAATAGGAAGAAATGGCAATGGAAATGAGAAAATGTCTAGCTCTGGAAACAGTTTCAATGTATGTATGTATGTATGTATGTATGTATGTATGTTCATGTAAAGTTCCTTCCTTTTTTACATCGTATTCTCATTCCCCCATTCCCAATTGAGATGAGTAAAGAGAGAAGAGAGAATGTTTCCTGACCTAAAAATGGAAGGGAACCAGTTCCTTTGGAGCAAATAAACTGGTTATTTCGTTTTTCACAAGGCATTGATCTTTTTTTTTTTTTTTTGTGTGTTTTTAAGAAGAATCAATGATTATCCATTCTAGAATTAATTAAGGAGTAGATACATCATAAATAAACCTTTATCCAATAGAGGAAATGGAGGGTTTACATTAGCTACATAAATTTGGAGAAATTAGTAAACATATGCTTTTTAGGATTTTGACTTTTCCCAATTATATTGAAATGGAAGGATGAGAAAAATTAACAATGGATGCTCATTGGTGTGCTATTTGTCCAAATCTGTCTCAAAAATATTAATTGAAGATGGTGTATAGAATCAAATATGGACATAATCCTGATGAATCTGCTTTAAGCTCTACAACCTTCCATGAGTTACCAGATGTCATATCACTGATTGATATTTGTTCGATAAACAAAAAAAGAAAAAAAAAGGAAAAAAAAAGAAGGATTGATATGGATCAGCCAACGGCCAATCATGGAAAAATCTAATCGCGAACTCCACTGAAAAAGCATTTGATATTTACTGTATATGAATCTCGCTAAAACCTGTTTATTCAGTTGCCTTGCAATCATCATAAGAAATAAGTTGTCATTTGCTAAAGGAAAATGCCACTAATTTTCAACGAGACTTGAAGATAACCTCAGCAATGTGTCTCGCTTGGAAACTTCCATTTTCAAACGAGCAAAGACTTTGAATAATGATGATTATGCTCGCCCTTCTGCATCCAATTAGAGAGAGGCATTTAGCCACAGAGGATTGGTAATATGGGTCTTTGGCCGAGGCATTTGCGATTATTACCTCAATCATTGATCCATCGCTGTTAATAATATAGAATCAGATTTGCCTGGGATGTACAATCATGATTCTTGCAACGAGACAATCGGGTCGGATATGTGAGCAAGTTAAGAAAACCAATAGGATTTCTGAATACATAATTCTCGGTCATTGTGAGCAATAGGTTTAATCATTGAATAACGGGATTAAAACGAGATGGTTTTAGAAAAAACGGTTAGTACTGAGAACCATTAATATTTCCTTAGAATTTGGGTCACTAACACTGACAATCAGTGCAACATGCTAGGGGTATACGTATTATCTTTATGTATGGCCCTTTTTCTGCGCTCACGAGAGACTGCAATAATCTCTTCCTTTTTCCCCAAAAGCTGTAACTGAATATCGCATTCAGAGAAGAAGAAATCAAAGTTCTCTTAATCAGAGTCCATCAGTTCGGAAGTTAAGGTGATTCTATAATAGAAATATCAAATCTAACTTTTGGATAACCGTTCGTCTCTGAAAATGAATGTGCATGCTAAATGTTTCTCTTTTAGGTCAAAAAAAAAATTATGTCTGTTTCTTATCACTTGTATCCTTAAAACAAACAAGTCTTGTGTTTCCTCTCGAATGATGTTTTTGTTTTTAACTTTATTTTTTTATTTTTTTTTCAATGGGCGATGTTAGTAAGTTTAACAATAACTAAATGAATTTGCTCTACCATCTTTTAGATTGTTTTTCTTTATCCATATAATTTTTCTATCCTCATATTAACCAAATTCCAAATTAAATATATATTTCTTATGTTAAAAGTAATAATAATATTTTACCATTGCTAAAAATGTCTCTTTGAAATATAAGCTTACAGTATTTATATAATTTTATCATATATTAGCGTTACTATAACATAGCCTTTGTCAGCTAAAGTAGATTACATACTTGGAAAACGACACCATTGGAAGAAAAACTCTTTCAAGTTCGGAGTACCTCATAGCTACATATATCTGTTTGTATGATATACTAAAAAAATTAGATAACAAAACTTGCGAACATTTTTAAGTATATAACTTCCATAAACATGAAATTTTCTCGAAGATATTTATGAACTAACTCGGGAAATTGAAGGCAAAGGGTTTTTCTAAAAGCTTATAATTACTACGGAACTTTTGGAAAAGATTATTGTGATACGAGGATTGTTTCAATGCTTGTTGGCAACAATTAAAGTTTCTTTAAAAAGTTACGTTTACATTTCGAGAAAGTTCTCATCGCCAATCCTGTCTGACTTCATCTATTCTCTCTCTCTCTCTCTCTCTCTCTCTCTCTCTCTCTCTCTCTCTCTCTCTCAATGAATAGCTTGCCTGGCCTATAAGAATATGTTTTAGGTAGTAGGTTGGCGAGGGCACCAGCCACCCGTCTAGATATCAACGCTGCCAAGTTATGGGGTCCTTTGACTGGCCAGACAGTACTAAATTTGAATCTTCTCACTAGTGACGGTTCGATTTCCCTTTGCCTACACATACACAGAATAGTCTAGCCTATTCTTTACATATTCTTTTATGTTATTTTACACCTGACCACTGAGATTACTAAACAATTCTTCTTCAAACAAAGTGTTAACTACTTCTGAGAAATTGTTCAGTGGCCACTTTCCTCTTAGTAAGCGTAAAAGAGACTCTTTAGCTATGGTAAACTGCTCTTTTAGGAGAAGGACACTCCAAAATCAAACCATTGTTCTTGATACGACCTGTGTAGGCTGTACTTCTGGTTCTTTAAACTTCAATTTTTAAAGGAGTCGTAGGCAGTACATTATTTATGTAACTCTGTGAACTGAGGGAAGAGAGAACAAAAACACTGGAAAAATCTAACAGTATTTAGTACAGCACACTTAAATAAATTCAACCTTGCATCAGGAGTAACAAAAAGCTCCTAAGACAAAAACCAATGGGTAAAAATAAAGACCTGGAGGACTAATATACAGAGTCCTCTAAATACACAAGGTTGACCTATATCTAATAATCTTAACCCTAACATAGAAAAACTAAACAGATCAAAAGTATGACTCATATATTAAGCCGGGCCCACATATATCAACAAACCACTACCCTATTACTAAACAGATAGGCATAAGGAAGACAGGAGAAATGAAAAGGCAGAAAACCTTAAAATTACCTACCTACACACAAACATTAAAGGCTAAACCAAATACCAAATAATAAAACTTAACGAGACAGCATACAAATACACATACCACATTAAACAAAATGCATAAATACTTAAATATATTCACTTAAAAGAATTAAGCTGGGGGTCATAATTTATAGATACATGTATATATCTTAACACTGTATTAACTATCCGTGAAATAACTCAACGGTACTTATCCATACATGGATTGGACGACAAGAGAAGGGACAAACGTTCATCAGCATCAGAGGGAGTATCATTAACACCAGGAAAACGGGCTGGGCATATCCATAACGATAATGAAAAGATCGTAACTTTACCTGGGTAATGACTCCCTACGTTCCTCCTAACGGACCCTTGGTCCACAGACGAGCAGCGTAACAGATGTGATGACGCTCTTTGATCACGGCAATAGTACCTCCGACAGTGCCGGGACGGAACGACGGCACCGTCTTCCCGCAGGATCCTCAGGCGGGGAAAATAATGCCAAGTGAAGGTCGCAAGTGACACATACACCTGCAGGACGTAACAAGCGAGGTGGCTATCGCAGGTGACAAAACCTCTGTATACGTGGGCCGTGATCCGAAGAAGTGTACAATTTACCGCGGGTGGCTCAAAGACACCAGCGAAATAATCCTCCAAAGGCAACTATTCCTTATGAGGGAATAAAAAGCGTCTACCAAGGGCTGCTGAATTAGGATACACGTCTGTGCTCAAGGTACGGTCCGAACTGTTCATTCCATGCAGCAGTAGTCTCGTCCACGGGTCTCAGTAAACACCAAAAAAAAAAAATAAACAAAAGAGTTAATGGCAATTCACTAATTAAGTAAGGAGGAGGAGCGAAGGTTATCACTGAACTCTTATGAAAAGGGCAGTTAACATTTACTCCTGCCGAAGACCGAATTTATTTATAAACAATGAAATAACCTAATTTAACATAACACCTTCCTTCCCCAAGAAAAATAATTTTCAGTCACTAAATGCAAATTTTTTTCTTTAATTAAAAGCCACAAGGCTGGACAAAACATCAGAAAATGCAGGGCCACAAAAATAAAGAAAATTCAGGGAAAACACTAAAGCTACTACAAAGCACTGATAAGATAAAATATCTTAAAAAAAAAAAAAAAACAGTCTTAAACGTAGTATCTACAGTAATAAACCAATCACAAGGTAAAAACATCTTAAACCTAAACAAAAGGACAAACACATATCAAGTTTTAAATACATCACCAAACATTTGGACAGAAATTCAATCCTATACCTGTCAACAATAAATTTTTGTAGGCACACAAAGGGAAAAAAAAACAGAGTTATCCACACCAACCTAGGTCCTGGAACAATTTACAAGAGTGCAAACCTTTTACCTGAGCTCAATATATACATACCTCGAAACATGGATGTAACCTCAACACATACAACCAGGAGTACCAAGAGGTTCCCAAGAAACAGAGGGAGAGATCAAAACTTAGACACGTGAGAGAGCATCCGGGATGCAATTATCCACCCCTTTAATGTGTTTTATAATTAAATTGAACTCTTGTAGCTGAAGGTCCCAATGCAGAATCCTCTGGTTTGATCCCTTCATACATTCAATGAATACCAACGGATTATGGTCGGTCCAAATTTCTATAGGGAATGAAAAGTTAGTAACATATGGTTTAAAATGTACCAGTGTCCGCACCAATGCCAGAGCCTCTTTCTCAATGGTGGAGTACTTTCTTTCCGCCTCTGGTAACTTACGGCTGTAGTAAGATACGGGGCGTACTTCACCATCATCACTCCTTTGAAAGAGGACTCCCCCAATTCCTACGTTACTGGCATCCTCGGCTATGATGAATGGCTTCTGAAAATTGGGAGAAACCAATATTGGGTTAGACACGAGTAACATCTTAAGTTTTAAAAATGCTTCTTCGCATCGAGAAGACCAAATAAATATCTGCCCTTTTTCCAATAAATTATTTAGAGGCTGTGCAAGGTCAGAGAAGTTTCGGACAAACCTACAGTAATATCCCAACATACCCAGCACCTTACGAACCTCTCTGACATTACACGGTCAGTTCAAAGCAACTATGGCCTCGAGATTGGCTTGCTTAGGAGCAACTTTACCCAAGCCAATCTCGTGACCCAAATAACTAACTTTAGCTTTCCCAAAGTTACATTTACCCAGATTCACAACAAGACTGGCGGCCCTAAGTGCCTCAAAAACTTTTCCTAATCTTACCAGGTGGGTCCGCCAGTCGTTGCTGTGTACCACCAAGTCATCTACATAGATTTCTGTACCTTCCAGGCCACAAATCACCCTGTTCATCAGACGCTGGAAAGTACAGGCAGTGTTCTTCATCCAAAGGGCATTACTTTGCACTCGTAAAGCCCTGAGGGCGTCACAAATGCTGAAATTTCACGGGCACGGCCACAGAGGGGGACCTGCCAATATCCCTTTAACAGATCCAATTTTGTAATAAACCTAGCAGGACCTATCAGGTCCAGACAATCCTCAATACGGGGAAGAGGAAAGGAATCATTTTTAATAACCGAGTTTACTCTCCTATAGTCAACACACATACGATATTTACCATCAGGCTTCTTCACCAAGACTATAGGAGAACTATAGGAGAACTCCATGGGCTTACTGATGGTTGTACGAGATTGTGCTCCAGCATGTATTTAATTTCGTCTTCCACAATGGCACGCTTCTCTGGACTGAGGCTATACGGGCTTTGCTTAACCGGAGAAGCGTCCCCAACATCAACATCATGCTGGAGCAACCTCGTCCTTCCTGGAGAGTCCTGAAACAAGTTAGAAAATTCCATAATTAGGCTTAGTATATATTGTTTCTGAGGTGCCTCCAGATGCTCTAACCCCTCTTTTAATACACCTAAATTTTGCAAGTTATTATCTAGAGCATCTGAAGGCACCTGGTCCAAAACCTCTTCCAAATTTTCCTCAACAGGTGCAACCACACTCATAACTGGCTCCAAAACAATGGCCAAAGGATCCCGTCTATCAGAAGAGTAAGATTTCAACCTGTTTATGTGGAAAATTTTACATTTACGTCGAGTTCCAGGGGCTTCAACTTCATAATTGACCTCGGACAACTTTCTCAACACCTTCCAGGGGCCCTTGTACCTGGGTTCAAGGAAGTTGTCTGGGTCTGTGCTTAAAAGTAATACTAAGTCCCCTGACTCAAATGAACGTACCTTACACTTCTGATCAAATTTGGTTTTCATCGTATCTTGGGAAGCAGACAAATTATCTTTGGCATACTTCCAAGCTATGCCTAACTTGGACTTAAGTTCACTAACAACTTCTCTCTGATTTGCTTCGAGCAATTCATGGAAAATTTCCAAAGGTCCTTGAACCTTGTGCCCAAATATTAATTCAAAGGGAGGAATGCCAGTAGAAGAATTGGGAAAATTCCTTATGGCAAAGAGAATCCCTTTATCCCAATCCTCTCCTTGCTCATAACAATATTTTTTTAATATACACTTAAGGGTCTGGTGAAATCTTTCCACCACACCCTGACTCTCAGGATGGTAGGGTACACTGGTAATGTGCTGAATGGCCAGTTCAGCACACTTACTTTTAAATACCCTGCTTGTAAAATTCGACCCGCAATCGAACTGAATTTTACAAGGCAGTCCATACCTGGAGAAAAACTCCACTAATTTGTCAAAGACAGCTTTTGAGGTTATTTTCCTCATTGGAAAGGCCTCAGGAAAACATGATGCTCTATCCATTATGGTCAGGAGATGCGTGAACCCTAACTTCGTCCTAGGCAGAGGTTCTACCACATCAATTACCAATTCTGCAAAGGGTTCTCCAATTGAAGGAATTGGGTTAAGAGGAGCCTTGGGAATAGGTTGATTGGGTTTACCCATCACCTGACACACTTCACAAGTTCTTACAAATTTCTTCACCGACGACTTCATTCCTGGCCACCAAAAACATTTACTCAACCTACAAAAAGTTTTACTTAAGCCTGAGTGGCCAGAAAAGGAGTCCTCATGTGCAAAGCTTAACACAGCCTCCCTAAACTTGGTAGGTACGACAATTTTTCTCAAACAAGAAGTCACATTTAGTTGATGCGTTGGGGGACGACTGACCCTATACAACAATCCTTTCAAAACCACAAACCTAGGCCTAGTCAAATCGTCCGTATTACCTATCTCGAATGAAAATTCATCTTTTTGGGCCTGTATGAAAGAAAGACGGTCACAATCAGATTTCAATAATTTAAACATTCCAAAACTAGAACTACTGCTACTACTACTACCTTCTACTAGCCCGGCTTCTCTACCTCTAAACTACTTAAATTTAGGTCATCATCATTATCAGCTTCCGCTGCACGCTTCGCAGAGGCTCGAGTAGTTATTGCCACAGGGCAAGCCGTGACCGAAACAATAGGAAATAATTCCTGCCCCTCTGCATTCAACATATCATTCCCAAGGATTCCGTCTATTCCTGGTATTGGCAGGCTCTCAACTACCGCGAGCTCAGTAACCTTGTGATACCCTGGGAAGGACAACTCCACCCTTACTAAAGGAGCAGATACCACTGTATCTGGAAATCCTCCCAGGACCACATATTCTCCAGTATAGGGAACTAAGTTAGACAAGGACCCTGCCAACACCAAAGATCTAGCGGATCCTGTGTCCCTCAAGAACTTAACATAAAGTGTAGAGGTCTCAGATTTCAATTTTCCTGGGTAGACATATTTGTTAAATGGTCATAAATTACCAGTGGACTCACACAATACAGGTTTTACTTTACCTACATCTGGTTCACTACTAACCTGGGGATCAACAATTTTACCATTTTTACTCTCTGAAATAGAATTATTTGAAATTAGCGAGATTGGCGTAGGCTGATTAACATTATTTTGACTCTTATTTTGATTCTTTTGGAGGTA
>NC_090747.1:47121752-47124252 GCF_036898095.1 Palaemon carinicauda | reverse complement strand
TGTGATGGTATGATGAGTACACCTGCTGGTGGAAGGGCATAGGAGGTGAGGAGGTCACCCCTATTTGCTACTTGAAACTGTCATGCTAGGTGGTGACAGGTAATTTTGACTATGCGGTAAAGGATTCAATGGTTGTTGAAGGAGTAGACATCCTCCTGGGTAATGAGGTTGGTGGAGTGCCGTTCGTCCCTTGTCCTACTCTAACGGAGAAACCTTTGAAGTAGACACCTACGACCGAACTGGAGAAGGACTAACCTTCTCTGTTTCCTACCTTTGTTATGACTAGGTGTAGGAAGAAGAAAGTGGCTGCTGAAGAAGAAAAAAAAAATTAAATGAGAGAAGAGCAATGATGGAGGAGTGGAGAAAATGACCAAAAAGAAAAAGAAATTGTAGGAACAATTAACTTTCAGGATTTGTTTTACGAAGAAGAGGATTGCAAGAAGAGAACTCAAGAGTAGGCCTGAGTGAAGAGGAACGACAGACGAGCGGACAAGAGGACAAAGAAGAAATGGACTTAGAAGAAGTAGAAAATTTAAGGTTAGAAGTAGGACAAGTGAGTATTAAAAGGCTGATAGGATTGCAAGAGAAGGATGCAACGTTAACAGAGTTATTATATGGTGTGGTGGACGAGACGGAGGCACAGCAGTCTTCGACCTGATATTATCTTAAGGATGGGTTGCTTATGAGGAAGCATAGAACCGCTACTATCCCTTGTAATGCCGAATGGGGGATATATGGGAGATAAGAATTCCCGTACCATCAAGAAGACAGGTGATTGCCATTGCTCATAAGATGGGACATATGAGTGATAAGGAAGATAACAGAGAAGATAATGAAACACGTTTTCTGACCTGGCATGCATAAGGATGTTGGCCAGTTTTTCTTGCATGTCACATATGACAAATGGCTAGAAAACCAAACGAGGGCATCAAGGAAGCTCCCTTACGCTCGATGCAAGTACCAGGAGAGGGCATCAACAAAGGAACAAAAAATAAATTTGCAGGAAAAGGGAAAGATTGAGAGGAAATAGAATGAGAAGATGTCAAGGATTTGAGAAGGGTCATTGAGATAAGGAAATATTTCCTTGAAGGCATGAAATCGGCGAGTCAAGGACGAAATGGAGAAAAGGTTTGGTAGCAAGAGTACAAACAGACATGTTGCAGGACCCTTCAGAAAAGGACCAAAGAAAAAGTTGACAGGAAAAGGGAAGGATCGAGAGGAAACGGACAAAGGAAATGTCAAGGATTTAAGGAAAAGATAGGTGAGTTGAAGAAATTTTCCCTAGAAGACATAGAAATGAGTCAAGGTTAGAAGAAGAAAAGGTTCCATATGAAGAGTACGAACAGACAGTTTAAGATAGGACAGCAGGTGTTGGGCTACACATCAAAAAGGCTATTCCTTCTCGCCAACGAGTTCCCAGAACCATTCCGGATTTTGAAAGAGAGCAGTGACCGAACCTACGTTACTGAGATATCAGGAAAAAGGAAAAATCTGAGTAAGGCCTTATCAACTTCCATAACAATACTTCAAACACCAGATTTAAACAAGAAATTCCTTATCCAAGTGGATCCTTCGCATAACAGAACTGGAGCTGTCTTATTTCAAGAAGATAAGGAAGGAATTCTTCACCCTGCGTGTGTTATGTCGTCGAAGCTGAAGAAGCAGCAACGAGTCGAATCAACAGTTGAAACGGAACTGCTGGCAATGATCGCAGTGAAGTTTTTGATTGATATGAATCGACCGTAGAATGATGTTATTCTTCAGCTTTTGTGAATAAGATGAAAATTAATAATCAAAGGTTAACTAGGTGGTCATTATTTCTGCAACCATCTTGTATTAATGTAAAGCATGTTTAACAGGTAATGAAAACGCACATGTAAAGATAACGTGGTTACAGATTATTTAACTTGGGCTAAATCGATTGATTCAGGTCAGGAATAAATAATCTTTTCTGGGGGGAGCTATCTTACGAGGCTGGTTTAGTGTATAGTAAATACAATAGTTTATTGATGATTCCATTTATATCTTATTTGTTCATTGAAGAGATGAATAGCCTGCTCGGAAAATGAGCTCCTCTCATCTAGAAGTAGGTGTGTTATGTAAATTATGTAATACTTTCGTCGTTAATTTCATTGTATTCTTTATCCAGGTTAGTAGATGCAAATTTACATTATTTCTAGGAATAATTTTTTTACTTCAAGTATTTTTGTTATGAAGTCTTCTGTAAAATGTTTCAGAGTGTTATTTGATCATACATGATATGAAAAGGGCTTAGCTAATGTCTTATTATATTTTATGAGGTATTTTGTCATATTTGAGAGAATGCTCAGAATCATGTGCCTTTGAAAATTCTCTACCATGTGCTTTGGAAATTTTGCAAAGGCCTGGTGATAGGATGTTATCTTTTTATTTCGTTGACAAAGGTGGGAGGAGCTAGCTGTGATAGTCGTCTCGCGGGTGCGTTGGTATACATCTGAGAATCACCTGAAAACCCTTGATT
>NC_090747.1:47109252-47114252 GCF_036898095.1 Palaemon carinicauda | reverse complement strand
TATATATATATATATATATATATATATATATATATATATATATATATATATATATATATATATATATATATATATATATATATATATATATATATATATATATACATATATATATATATATATATATATATATATATATATATATATGTATATATATATATATATATATATATATATATATATATATATATATATATATATATGAAATAATTCTTCCATTTAAAAACAATAAAAATTTCAAAAATTCAATAGAGAAAAATTTCAAGCAAGAGAATTCTACCCCAATACAATGAATGACCATGGTACAGAGGCTATGGCAATATCCAATAACAGAGAATAATGGTCTAATGTTGGAGCGTCCTTTTCCTAAAAAAGTTGCTTACCATAGTTAAACAGTCGCTTGCACCATTACTAGGAGGAAGGTCGCCAATAAGCAATAAGTGTAGTATTTAAACCCTTGTGCGAAGAAAAGTTTTTTGTATGTGTAGGCAAACGAAAAATAAGCTGTAACCAGAGAAAAGGACTCAATATAGTAATGTCGGGCCACTTAAAGGACCTAATAACTCTTTAGCATTAGTACCTCAACGGGTTGCTGGTGCCTTGGCCAATCTTATCCTGGAAAAATATACCATTAAAAGATTTACTAGTTCTAAGTAATTAAAACCAAAATAATCCCTATAATACAATATTCATAAATGTGAGTGTAAGATGACTTACCGGTGATCAGACCACTAAACAAAATAAATAAAAAACATAATTCATGAACCAAGTCTATATTGAGGCCAAAAATTCAACCGAACATTGCAAAATCTCTAGAAGAAAATGAGGCATAATAAAAGATAGGGGAGGTTCACAAATTGTGATGAATTCGATTAATGACATAAATAGGGTGGAAAATATGACTTCTCGAGTTTTTAAATGGAAAACTGAATCCGAGATCAAGTAATAAAGATGGCGAGTGAAGACTCTATTCCTTTCGGGCAATACAAATTTGATATGGGAGATAGAGTAAAACGCGTGAAAGGAAGTATCTGAATGCGAAAATATAAGGTATATTCTAAAAAAAGGAAATACCGTAATATACCTTGGGAGGAAAAGTGTCGACATTTTGTTACGTATTCTTCCTTGAGATGTTAAATTTGTTGTTTGACATTAATAAAATTAATATCATGTTCTTATTGTTGTACGCCTTAATTTGAAGTTTATGATCTTAATAAACAAATATGCTAATGGGATATTTATATGTTAAATTTTCTGTACATGTCTTAAGTCACAAATATTATTGATATTAACAATTTCATTGTAAACGTATGACAAATCATGAATTTTTTAAGGGAGGCACGCACACTTAGTGATATCTAAGCAGTTGTACTGTATATGTGTATATAAGTAAAATTACTTTTAAATTTTCACACTTTCGAACACCGTTGGTGTATGGTTGGAAAAGACACAAGTTGTCTGTCAAACGAAGACCAAGAGCTGAGAAAGTTTTGCCCTCCAACCATCACCATCCCTCACTTCCCCTCCTAATTGTTTTTTGCTTGATATCCCCACCGGTGTGGGTGCTTTATATGGAACGTGTATAAATAACACTGTGATCCTACATGATGTCCCACTACCGTCACCCATATGATATTAAGTATTTTCATAGTAGTGTCTTCTCTAACATTTAAGTGGTGTTTGATAATGGATTGAGAAACCTCGTAGTGTGAGTTAACCCATGAATATAAGTATGTTGAATTGCAGTTGCAGATATCATTTGAGATTGTGCCAACTTATTTGTCATTTTGGTAATAGTGCTTGATCTATTTGCCGAATACCCATTTACTGAGATGTTTTGTGAATTGAACACTGGATTAGTTCAATGACTTTTCGATATCATTTCATTTTAAGTTGCTCTCGTTTCTATGTCACGTGTTCAGTATGCATCGCCATTATTGGGATACTTAAGGAATTGAACAGTAAATTCATTCATGCATTTCACATAACCCACTCCATTATGCTTAAATGTTAATGTAACTTATTCTGCTCTGTACTTGAAAGTGTTATTTATATTATATTATCGTCGCGACTAGTTTTAACTTTTTCCCTTTGACATAAATTTTCATTCGACATCAAAAGATTCTCTCGATGGCATAGGAGAATTGGAGGAGTTAGTGGAACAATGTTCCTTACCTGCTGTCTTCCCTGGCTTCTGAACAGAATATGGTTCAACCTTACTTTCTGAGTTTTCTTGTGTCATAGACTATCCCAATTAATACAGTAAGTCACATCCCCAGGGTTTGAGAGAAACTTGATCAATAATTTTCTTTATTCAAATTAAGGGGTTGTCTACTCTTCTATAATTTGATCTCCCATACTGATTCCA
The DNA here is from genome assembly GCF_036898095.1 of Palaemon carinicauda. Lineage (NCBI taxonomy): Eukaryota > Metazoa > Arthropoda > Malacostraca > Decapoda > Palaemonidae > Palaemon > Palaemon carinicauda. The sequence continues at coordinate 47,111,884 of NC_090747.1, read as the reverse complement.
TTTAATTATTAGTTAATTAGAAAAACATAAAAAGAAATAAAATTATTATGTTCAGTTTCAAAACAAAAATTGCAGCATGACACTTCTATTTAATAATTTCACAATGATATACATCAATAGTTCTCAATTTTTAAGAGGCTAAAGAAATCTTAAAAGACTAAGCGAGGTAAATTGGTCTAATAGGTCCTTTAACGCAATATAGTATAGGCTAGGCCTCTTTAACATCTTTAGATATACCCTACTCAAGGTTTATATGCAATTTAAGGTTAGGCTATAGAAGGTTACGGGGGCCACTGTGGCTAGGTTAGGTAGGGTATAGGAGGACATAGCCTAACTCCTATATCCAACTATATTGAATAATTTCTATAGCCTGAAACATTTTCCAAAGGAAATGTTACTGCTCATTTGATATTGAAAATGTCTGCTAGGCCTTCAGAAATAATTGAATAGCCCATTCTAAATTCGTAAACAATGGAATATTCCATGAGAGTGATAAGGAGGAGGAGTCCTATATGCTGCCTACTTCGTAACACCCTCTTGGCATTGAAAATAAGTATACATATATAAGAGACCATTATTACTAAGAGCAGGGACAATTTTAAAGATATTGGAGTCGAATGATGAATCAATTTCTAGAAAAAAAAAATACTAAAAGGATAACTTTTTCCCAGTACACTATCACTAAACAGAAAAAAATATATATATATATTAAAATCTCTTATTATGAACTAAAATTCTAGTATAATTGCTGTTCGTATTAACAACAAAAATGAGAGAAAATTTCAATCCAATACGCACTCTCTTAGAATCAATCGTTTTTCATGTTCATTTATTTCATATGTTTAGTATATAAGAGCATGTGAATTTGTATACATACAAAAAAGAATAAAAACTTCTCAACAGAGATCCGTACCTGAAAATCCAATTTTGGTTATATTTTGCGTATTTATATGTCTTAAATTCATAAAGGCTATATACCATCGTCTCCTTTTATCTGACTTTATCTCATACTTACTTGAAAAAATAAATATATAACTCGTTAAACACTGTCATAAAAACCTATTCCTTATAATCAAAGGATATTCTAGTCCATTGTAATCAGGCAGAGAATTATAGGATTTTATAACTATTTACTGCCTCCAGTTGCCCGTGAAGCCATCTAACTTAAAATTTCTGCAGGTCAAACACTATTCAAGGATACTTTGACTTATATCCTGTTCAGTCCAAAATTCTGTTTAGACCGCAACTCAGGATGATAGTAAGCTAGTGTAATCTTTCAGTTCATATAACCTTTTGTTGTACCCTTCATCACATCTTACCTGATATAATCTTGTTAAATTGCGAACAAATCAGATAATCATGATTTTTTTTATAAACCTTAATAATCTAGTCTCAAAATCTCTATATAATATTTTTATCCTTATTTCCCCTCTCATAATCTTCTTTATCACCTTCTCATAATTCACTGTGATTAATATTTTTCAACTACCATATCATTATAAAAAAAGCACTAAATATATGTTTATTATATTATTATTGATTTTTGTATTACTTATAGAATAATTATAAATAGGCAAATGTATAAGTCTTATATTCATCATTATATAACAATTTTTAATATAGATAAGACATTTACTCCTATATGGTCAGACTGTAAGTTATGTTACGTTTGTTGTTAACCACACCTGATCATAGAGGGTCTTAGATTAAACCATCAAAGAGAAAAAATAAGCCCCTAATCCTACCAAAAGTTACAGAGTAGATACTTATTCAAAATATAATGTACATAGTCCATTATAAGGTGTTTCGAAGAATCATCATCGAGTTCCGTTGAAATGTGATTTCTGTTCAACCGAATATACTAAATCATTTGTTTCCCTTTCAAGTCGTTACATGAAAGAGGAATTCATTAAATAAATGCAAATAACACAGTTACTCACGCAACCTTTAATAAAACATCGACCTTGTCCTTTGTGAGGAAAAATTAGAATTTACGATGATGGTTATGTCGGTCTTTGCATCGAAGAATGCAAAGGCAATAGCGACAAGGATATAATAATGGAGGACTTTGATCGAAGCATTTATGTTATTAACCCAAAAAGTTAGGTAATAGATGTAGGTAATTCAATTATATTAAAACTCGCTGAACATTGCACAAAATGTCCCAAGAGTTCTCAATTCTTACATACCTAAAAAAAAATTTATCACTATTTCAATTCACAAAATTATAAAAATGGCTTAAAAATTTATGCTCCAATAAGATTATGTTAGACTGAATAGATAGAAGGCTACAATTTAATCAATTCAAAGTAACATGGTGGCTTTAGAATAGGGTATTCAACTATTGAGCATATCCAAAAGTCAATAGACTATGACAAACCACTATGCATAGCATTTTTAGACGACAAAAAATTTTTGATTCCGACAATATTCCAGCAGTAAAGAAAGCCTTTCAATGACAAGGGATATATAGATCTTTTTTGAAAGACATGAAGATAACTCTACAGAAAGTATAGCAATCCTAAAGCAACACAAGAGAGTGAGGAAATTCCAATCGAGAAAGGAGTTAGACAGGGAGATCCCATCACTCTTAAATTATTCACAGCATGCCATAAAGTTACGAAGATTTTGG
>NC_090747.1:47101752-47106752 GCF_036898095.1 Palaemon carinicauda | reverse complement strand
TACTTTTCTTTTCTTCTTCGTTGATTGTATGAACTTTGCCATTTCGGGATGGGCAGATTCAGAAACTAAAGTACTAAATTTGCAGCACACTATATATATAGTACCATACCAGAGAGAGAGATAAGGAGAATGAGAATGTTAAGCATGACTAAAGGAGTAATTAGAAAATGAGCATATTACTTTATCACAAAAGCCAATAAGGTATAAAATTTTAACATAGAAGTGAAGCAAACCGTAATAACAATCTCTTCAAACATGTGTTTTTTTTAGAAATTGGACCAAATGTCGTTGGACCAAAAGTCCATCGGACGAAAAGACATTGGACCAAAAGACGTGGACGAAGTGTCGTCGGACGAAGTGACATCGGACAAAAAGACCACCCACCCAATAAAAGCCCCAGTCTCCAAACAAAAGGGGAAGTAATTATTACAAATTTAAAGCTTTAGCAAAACCACGAGACAAACGCAAGGGTTTTATGGGACAGAGTTCAAGTCATTGTTGACATTCATTCGAAATTCCTGGCATCATTACACAAACACAGATTTACTTTGCTTCTCCCTCAAGTAAGAATCCTTACTGATCCCTGACATTTATTGGGATTGTGCCCAAGCGTCTGCACACCTCTTATATTACTTGTTTGTAGTTAAAGAATTTGTCATTTTATGAATTGAATCATGATCCTTTATTGATTAATTGTGTCATTGTTGTATCCATTACATAACGATTATTTCCTTTTATGTAAAGGCAAATTTACTAATATAACTTTTAAATCATTAGGAAATTTATCTAATACGAATTTTCCATCATTTGTTTTTCCCATAATTACACGATAATTACCTCACCTTCCGTAGTAATTAACTCCGCCCTAATGTCTTCTTTCTATCCCTATCTCATCATATATCTTTAGTTTTTATTGTCGACAATCCTTGTGATGTTCTCCCAAGTTTGAGGACTTTATATGAGGCGCATTTAATGCACGGACTCATCTTTCTAACTTTTTCCTAAATTCCGTGCCTTGTTTTTTTTTTTTTTTTTTTTTTTTTTTTTTTTTTTTTTTACATATGGATAATTCCTGAAAGTTTTTTTTTGATATCGAAAATACGATTGTAAAGATTGAAATTTTCATTCAATTGATCAAATATGTTTTTTTTTTTTTTTTTTTTTTTTTTTTTTATAAAAGGAAAATATTGTATTCTGTATACATAGCTGGGGTTGTAATAATGGAGTTTGTGAATCACTGTATAACTTTAAATGAAGCAAATATGGAGAGCTGCTATGCACTGTAAAAGGTGATTGGATATCCGGTTCCTAACATTATGATGATAATTGCGGCAATGTTTACAAAGTTCTCGTAAAAACTTTATTTTTTTTTTCATATCTGAAAAAAAGAGCTTGTCTCTTATTATTGAAAGTACTGTAGTAATTATGATTTAAAATAAAAAAAGAAGTAAACTATTCTTACCATATTTGTTTATGTCTATCAGAGTAAAAAAAACAGCTAAAGGAATTCCACTCTCTCTCTCCAGAGTAAATATGAAAGCAAATGTATTACTAATTATTGAAACCTTACCTCACTAATGAGTTTGGATCAATTACTCATTAAAATAGCGATGAAGTTTAATTAGAATCGTATTGGCTTTATCACAATTTGGTCTTGATGGAGTTTTTCAAAGGAAATATTCGTATATTGATGAAACATTTACCACACTATATGATGCCTCCCTTTCGGGGTGAGTACGAAACCGATGATTAACACATTTATTCATTCATTTTTTTTTTTTTTTTTTTTTTTTTTGTATGTGTAAACGTTTGGGGAGGACATGTGATTGCATTAATGGCAATTCTTTCCCGATGCTACGCAAACTTTCTCCTTGGTCCTTATACACCTGACAGCAGTGAGATTACCAAACAGTTATTATGTGTTCAATTGGTTAATTATTGGATTGTAATTACTGTAATGTTCAGTGGCTACTTTCTTCTTGGTAAGGGAAGAAGAGACTCCTTCGCTATGATAAGCTGCTCTACTAGGAGAAATATATACCAAAATCAAACCATTGTTCTTTAGTCTTGGGTATCATTATAATTATTATTATCCCAGCTACAACCTTAGTTGGAAAAGTAAGATGCTATAAGCCTTAGGGCTCCAAAACGCAGAAACGGACATGTGAAGATAGGAAATTAGGAAACAAATATACGATATAAGAAGAAATAAAAAATAGAAATGAAATATTTTAAAAACATTAACAACATTAAAACAAATATTTGACATGTAAACTATATAAGGACTAGTGTAAGCCGGTTAAACATAGAAGCTTGTGCTGCGAGTTTGAAATTTTGAAGTTCTACTGATTCAACAGCCTGATTAGGAAGATCATTCCACAACTTGGTCACAGATGGAATAAAAGTACAGGAGTACTGTGTAATATGAAGCCTCATGATGGAGAAGGCCTGACTATTAGAATGAACTGCATACCTAGTATTTAAAACAGGATGGAACTGTCGGTAATATCTGAATGTAAAGGATGGTCAGAATTATAAAAGAAAAATATATGCAACATGCAAAATGAACTAATTGAACGATGGTGCCAGAGATTATTATCTAGATCAGGAATGAAAAATTTAATAGACCATAAGTTCCTGTCCAACAGATTAAGATGGAAATCAGCAGCTGAAGACCTGGCAGGAAAACAATACTCGAAGTAAGGAAAAGTGAAAGAATTAAAACACTTCTTCAGAATAGATTGATCGCAAAAAATCTTGAAAGACTCTCTCAATAAGCCATTTCTTTGTGCAATTGGAGACACAGACCTAATATGTTTCTCAATAGTAAATTTGGTGTCGAGAATAACACCTAAAATATATAAAAAAAAAAAAAAAAAAAAAAAAAAAAAAAAAAAAAAAAAAAAAAAAAAAAAAACCTTATCAACACTGATATCCATATGTTTGAGATCCAATTTCCTTGACCTACTTACAATCATACTTTGGTTATTGTCAAGATTCAGCTTCATACCCCATCATTTGCACCATGCACTGATTTTAACTAGATCTCTATTGAGGTATTCAGCAGCCCCAAATCTACATCCAGAAGATAGAATTGATGCAAAGAGAGTATTATCCTCTGCTTATGCAACAAGCTCGTTTTCGAGACTAAATCACATGTCATGTGTATATAGTATGGAAAGTAATGGGTCAAGAACACTATCCTGAGGAACACCAGATATCACCTTCTTATACTCACTATGGTGCCCATCAACAATAACTCCTTACCATATATTACTTAAAAATTTAATAATGATGCTAAAAAGCAACTCACCTACTCCCTACTTTTTAAGTTTGAAAAAAAAGGCAGCATTAAAATCAAGGCCAATTATACGAGCATCCTGACTACAATCAAGGGCTTTCTGTACAGCATTGGAGATTGTAACAAGGGCATAACAAGCTCCAAGGCCTTTTCGAAAACCAAATTGTAAAATAGGGAACAGAGGATTACCTTCAGCAAACCTATTAAAACGTTCTGCCAAAAAGACATTCCAAAACTTTAGATAATATGTGAGTTATGGAAATTGGTCGGTAATCAGTTGGATTTGAGCTACCACAAACATATTTACATAGAGGAGTAACATTACCAATTTTGCAACAATTACTCCAAAAGCTCCACTTCTTGCTAATTCGCAACAAATAACAGATAGCTTTGGAGCTAAAAAAAATCTGCAGTTTTTATAAAAAAAGATCAATGGACAAATACCATTTCCGTCTATACCTCCATAAGCATCAAGGTCTATCAAGATAGCTTTAATTTCACGAGATCGAGAAGCTAAACTAGATAGATTAGCCTCAAGAAAACATGAATGAGGAAGTTCGTTTTTCTCATTCATCTGATTGCTGTCAAACACATTTGCCAAAGGGGTTGCTTTTCCCTTTGGACAGTGAGTGGCAGTGCTATCTGGTTCAAGTAAAGGAGGAACTGTTGCATTTACACATAATTTAATGGTAGTCCACCACTTATGCTCCTTGGTTGTACCAGAAAGGGTTTCTTTTATGGTTAAATTGTATTCCTTTTCAGTTGAAGCATAGAATCTCTGAGCAAAAGCTCTAAGCTGAGTATAGTTATTCCAGGTCAAATCTGATCTGGTGCCTTTCCAAAGATGATAGGCCTCCTGCTTCTCCAAATAAGCATGTTTACAATCATCATTGAATCATGGTTTGTCCTTCACTCGTTACTTTAGTACATGAACAGGGATACGTCTATTAATTATGTTGACTAGATTCTCATTCCGAGAAACTACAGGACAACACTACTATACAATTTGGCCAATTCAAGTCCCAGGGATCATGCAAAATCCCATTCCAGTCTCGTTGATATTTCATATAAATCTTACATAAGTCAGATACATCTGGGACAGGCTCCTCAGTCTACACTAATATTTAAATCAAGGCATGATCATATGTCCCAACTGGAGAATCAACTTTACTTGTTATAACGCCAGGGGAGTCAGTGTATAAGAGGTCAAAGCAGTTACCAGACTTTTTAGTAGCTGTGGCGACACTTAGCAGGTAGAAATTAAAACAAAAGAAGATACTTTTACCACTAAATCTGATAAACTATATTTATGAATATACTCATTGATACGAAGTTTAAATACAGATTATGAATACTTCCTAATTGGATTATTTTTCTTTTCATTCGAGGAATAGCTTTGGCACCAAGATCAAATAGTAATTGCACAGTTGGATACAGGAATTCCTTGCATATATATCTCATTCTGAAAGAGTACACTCTGGCACATCCTATATGATCAGTGCGAACAACTAGTGTAAACAGATTTATGAAATCAGAACTGGCAGTGGTGCTCGGGACTAAAGACAAGAACTCGCCGTAAAGAAAGCATGTGTGCACTTTCTTAGAGTGAAGTGTGCCATTAATTCATGCGTTGAAATATACATCATGAAAGCGTTTTACTTATGGTTTGGCATGTCTAGCAGATAACTCTATTAGATCT
>NC_090747.1:47081752-47096752 GCF_036898095.1 Palaemon carinicauda | reverse complement strand
GTGAAATTTCGGTTTGGGAAAATATTTACCATAAATAGGTGTATATAATAATACTAAAAAAAATTATATTGAATTGATTCATAGATAAGTAAAATCCATTTTAATTTTGAAATCCTTTTCAAGCTCTTGCTATGGGAGAGATTATATGATTCTTATTTTAATCAAATGAAAAAAAAAAAAAAACAATAATGGTGTTGAGAGGAAAGATTTAGATATATAAATAAAAAAAATTGGAAATATTAATGAAGAATTATTTTTTGAAAAAATGTCAGTAAATAAACAAATAAAACACCATTATTGATAAGAATTTTGACGCATCAAAATAAAAGATATTTGTTAACAAAATAAAATATTATAATCTATTAATCTCTTGATTTAGATTTCTCATCCACAATGTCAAAATTAGCGGCCAAAAATTTTACGTACCAAAATATTGAGTAGTGCCAAATTGCTTACTGATAAAAAAAGCTTCAAAAACATATTCTTCGGGGTATTGTGTGGCTTCAACTGAACGATCTTTTAGTTACTGATCTTTCTTATTCAGTTTCTATAAAAAACACTGCACAACTCAGTGACTGTAAGGCAACATTTAAAAAGAAAAGAAAGTTTTTGTTGACTTCATAATTTATCATTGTTATGTTGAGTAACGTCTAGTTTCAAGACGAAAGATTTCGAGGAAATAATTAAAATTAAAATGTAGAGATTGGTACGTGTTCGAGTGCTGACATTGAGGTCAAAAGAAAAGCCACGGATTACTGGAGAGAGAATTTAGAGAGGGAAGAATATTAGGCCGATAAAGTTATGAATTCAGGATGTGGCAGTGTTGTAAGAATTGCTTATAGGATTATTAATGAAATCTTGACTTGGGAAAAATAGAAGCATATACTCATCAAAAAGAGAGATGGTTCTGTTATAGCAACAGAAGATGAAGAAAGACCACGTTAGATGGAACTCTTTAGTAACGTTATGAATAGGATATATGAAACGAATAATTTGATTGATATACCTGAAGCTGATGACCTTGATGTGCCCATGAATGAATTCAGTGTGTTTGAAGTCGATGCTATCCTAAAAAACTAAAGAGATGGGAAACCCATCCATACGATGGAATAATTGCCGAGATGATACTGGCCGAAATTGAAGTGACTCCCAGATTACGCACAAGATTATTTTGCGGAATGTTGGATGAAGAGGCCAAACCTAATGAATGGCAGTTACGAGTGTTGGTGAAAATAGCAGCCAAAAAGGGAGACCTGACTGATTGCAATAAATAAAGAGGCATAATATTTGAGCCAGTTGTTATGAAAATATATAGTATGCTTATACTAAAGAGACTGGAGAGACGGATGAATGTCTAAGAGATGAACAAACAGGATTTAGAAAAAGTAGAAATTGCACTAACCAGATTATCATTTTGAGACATATTGTACAGTAAAGGTCGATTTACACGAGCCGTTTTCTCTCCGACAGGCTGGCCAGTGGCTAACCGACGTCGAAATGTACATTCACACGAGGCGTTCCCTTTACGTTTACCCATGCGCGGTTTTCCTTATTTACTTAGACTCTGTCACGTGAACACCGAGTAAATTACGATAATTTTGATGGTTGATAACTGTGTTGATAAAATACGTTATGCAACTTCATAATACTTTTTGCACCATGCCAATAATATAATAATTATGGTAATTTCACCTGTTTTATTTAAGGCCTCTCCAGTCATTTTCCATATCTTTTATTTATGTAAATTATTTCTATACATCATGTTTGCCATGTCAAACTTCTCCTCATACCCTTGAACAAGTTCAAATAAACTCTCATGCATGGTGTCAACAACAAACTAACTCTAATTTTTATGACTATACATTGAGGAAATGTCGAGGTGGTAGGCCACAATATGAACGTGTAAAGATACAGGTCCTCGTTCACAAGAAACATCATCAACCTGTTAGTTGCGACGGATGGCTAACAGTCGTCAAACCGGCCGAGGTGTCTAGGAAAGGAATCCGAGCCGACTCGGACGGCTGACGACCGAGGGCCGCCGTCAGCCTGACGGGTCGTGTGAACAGTTACGTTTGAAAATACATAAGAAAGCTAGACACCGTTTAACCAGCAGCCAGCCTGTCGGGAATAAAATGGGTCGTGTGAAACAGCCTTAATGCATAGAATATAGAAATCCACTTTTGATGGCATTTGTGAATTATGAAAAAACCTTTTATATTGTGAACCAGCCAATTTTGTGGAGATTCCAGTGTTATTATGGAATTCCTCTTAAATATGTTAATTGGATTATGTCTGTTCATAAGCATAGCAAGTGCAAAGTAATGATAATGATAAATTTCCATTGAACAGCGGAGTTCTCCAAAGGAATGTGTTTTCACCTTTGTTGTTTATCCTCATAAATTTTGTAATTTGTAGAACAGTTAGAAATGGTGGAGAAGGATCGGATTGGATTGGTGATAGGAATTAAGCAAACCTAGAGTATGCTGATGATGCTTTCCTTATTGGAAGAACACCACAGGATTTGCAATGCCTGCTCACCAGTATACATGGAATATCACACGAGAAAGATAGAGATGATGAGAACGGAGAATGCTTTGGAAGATGAAATATCATTAGAAGTAGAAAGAATTAATGAGGTAGAATATTTTAAGTATTTAGGAACTATGATCTCCAAAACAGGGTCTTTAGAATTAGAGTTTAGTGAAAGATTGAAAAAAAAAAGTCAGACAATGGCTAGGTTCAGTGAAATTTTGAAATAAAATCTAAAATTACATTTATAAATCAGACTATATAAGGTTTAGTGATATCAGTGTTACCCAATCGTCATGAGCTATGATACGACAATGAAATAATCTCAAATAGATAGTAGATTTGAAAATAAAGCCCTCAGAAGGATATTGGGGGTTAAATGGCAGGACAGGATTGGAAATGAAACTACAATGGAGATTACTCGATTACCATATGTGGATGAGATCATGATAAGGGGTAGATGGAGATGGTTTAGGCATGTTCTTAGCATTACCCATGAGAGATCCGTTCACCAAACGTTCAGCTGGGCTCCACAAGTCACAAGAGGAGTTGTAAGACCCAGGCCTACATGGCTGAGGACTATGAAGCGTGAAGTATAAGATGATGAATGGAGAAGTATTGAATTAAAAGCTGAAGATAGAGATGACTGGTGATATATAACCCTGAAGGCCTTTGCGTCAATAGGCGTAGGAGGAGATGAAGATGATGATGATGATGATGCTTTATTTATATATATATATATATATATATATATATATATATATATATATATATATATATATATATATATTATATATATATATATATATATATATATATATATATATATAAATATATATATATATATATATATATATATATATATATATATATATATATATATATATATATATATATATATATATATATATATATATATATATATATATATATATATATATATATATATATATATATATATATATATATATATAACAATCTTATAAGAAATCAAATATCCTTAATCAGGAATAAAACTATTCCTAATATAGAGAAACTGGTTATATACTCTTAATTGGTATGAGAATAACAACCAATATTGAAAGAAATATATGAATTCCAGAATTTAATAACCACTGATATTTGATATTACAGAATATTTTAAATACCGAAAACGGATTAAAATTTTTGATGAACAGTAGTAAAATTAATTACTACCGTTCTTACTTCCTGAGAGCTTCTCCTTTCCTCCAGATGTGCCAAGAGAGATAACCATTTATGTAGATATACCTGGGTAGAAAATATATGGTCGAAAAAGTTCGAGGACAGATTATCTATTATCCGGATATACCTGGGTAGATACCCCATCTTTTCTATGTGCCTGGTTAGATATAAATATGATATAATTTCCTTTCCTTTAAGAGAAATGATATATAATTTCCAGGATGTACTCATAAATGTATGTGACATCCCTATGAAAAAGCCACGATAAAATTTTATTTGTTATTTTGCATAAAAGATGCCCCTACTTCAAGCAGGATTATATGGTAGTGGTTAAACGAGAGATAATAATTAGTTGGAAAAAGGATTTATAATGCCAATAATATACCTTAACTATTAAATATATTTCTGGATTATTTTGATTTAAAAAGGTTATTTGAAAATTCGCGAAACGGATTTTTAAAACATACCATATGGTCCTTAGGTATCAATATTTTCCTTCTTTTTTTTCTTCTTCTTCTTCTTCTTCTTCTTCTTCTTCTGAGAGAGAGAGAGAGAGAGAGAGAGAGAGAGAGAGAGAGAGAGAGAGAGAGAGAGAGAGAGAGTTATGTGAAAATAGCTGGATGATATCTACATTCATTGCAAAACTAATCTATAAATTGCATTTTTGGCTGGGAAGCAAACTATGTTGATACATTCAATATAAAAAATACACACACAAACACACACACACATATATATATATATATATATATATATATATATATATATATATATATATATATATATATATATATATACCGAGTTCGGCTGGTACTGCTAGGATGCCACATCCCACCCTCCCCCGTTATCCACCACAGATGAAACTTCATAACGCTGAATCCCCTACGACTGCTACCTCCGCAGTCATCTAAGGCTATTCATCCCTATTTCTAGCACGCATTCTCGCCTCTCTCACATCCATCCTCCTATCACCCAGAGCTTTCTTTACTCCATCTATCCACCCAAACCTTGGCCTTCCTATTTTATTTCTTGCATCAACTCATACATTCATCACCTTCTTTGGCAGACAGCCTTTTTCCATTTTCTCAACATGCCAAACCACCTCAACACATTCATATCCACTATGGCTGCTACTCATTTCTTACACCCGTTCTCACCCTCACCATTTCGTTCCTAACCCTATCTACTCGAGATACACCAGCCATACACCTTAGACACTTCATTTCAAACACATTCAATTTCTGTCTCTCCGTCACTTTCATTCCCCACAGCTCTGATCCACACATCAATGTTGGTACAATCACTTTCTCATACAGAACTCTGTTTACATTCATGCCCAACCCTCAATTTTTCCCTACTCATTTAACTGCCCCCAATGCTTTGCATCCTTCATTACCTCTCTGACGCACATCTGCTTCCACTCCACCATTTGCTGCAACAACAGACCCCAAGTACTTAAGCTAATCCACCTCCTCAAGTAACTCTCCATTCTCGTACATCTCATAACCTTACTCTTTCCCACATTACCTCTCAACTTCCTTTTCTCACACACCCTTCCAAATTCTTTCACTAATCGGCCAAGCTTCTCTTCCGCGTCTGCAACCAGTACAGTATCATCCGCAAACAACAACTGATTTACCTCCCATTCATGGTCATTCTCATCTACCAGTTTCAATCCTCGTCCAAGCACTCGAGCATTCACCTCTTTCACCACTCCATGAACATATAAGTTAAACAACCATGGCGACATCACACATCCCTGTCTCAGCCCCACTCTCACTAGAAAGCAATCGCTCACTTCATTTCCTATCCTAACACATGCTTTACTACCTTTGTAGAAAATTTTCACTGCTTGCAACAAACTTCCACCAACTCCATATAACCTCATCACATTCCACATTGCTTCCCTATCAACTCTGTCATACGTTTTCTCCAGATCCATAAACGCAACATTCACCTCCTTACCTTTTGCTAAATATTTCTGGCATATCTGCCTAACTGTAAAAATCTGATTTATACAACCCCTACCTCTTCTAAAACCACCCTTTACTTCTAAGATTGCATTCTCTGTTTTATCCTTAAACCTATTAATCAGTACTCTACCATATACTTTTCCAACTACTCTCAACAAACTAATACCCCTTGAATTACAACACTCATGCACATCTTGCTTACCCTTATATATTGGCACAATACAAGAATAAACCCAATCTACTGCTACCATTGACAACACAAAATACATTAAACAATCTAGGCAATCATACAAGTACAGTCACACCCCCTTCCTTCAACATCTGAACTCTCACACCATCCATACCAGATGATTTTCCTACTCTCGTTTCATCTAGTGACCTCCTCACTTCCTCTCTTGTAATCTCTCTCTCATTCTCATCTCCCATCACCGGCACCTCAACACCTGTAACAGCAATTATATCTGCCTCCCTATTATCCTCAACATTCTGTAAACTTTCAAAATATTACGCCCACCTTTTCCTCCCCTTCTCTCCTTTTAAACCGCTTCTATTTCCATCTTTCACTGTCTCTTCAATTCTTGAGCCAGCCTTCCTTACTCTCTTCACTTCTTTCCAAAACTTCTTATTCTCTTCATATGAATGACCCAATCCTTGACCCCACCTCCGGTTAGCTGCCCTCTTTGCCCCACTTACCGGGCGCTTTACTTCCACATTTTTCTCTCTATATTTTTCATACTTCTCTACACTATTACTATGCAGCCATTCTTCAAAAGACCTCTTTTTCTCTTCCCCTTTTACCTTCACTCTTTCATTCTACCATTCACTGCCCTTCCTCATGCTGCGTCCGACAAACTTCTTGCCACACACATCACTTGCAATCCCAACAAAATTTTCTTTTTGGAACTTCCACTTCTGCTCTAAATTACCAGTTTTTCTTACTTTCACTTCGTCATATGCCATTTCTAACCTTTCTTAATATTTACTTTTTACCCCGGGTTTTATTAGCTCTTCTACCCTCACTAGCTCTCTTTTACATCCATCTACTCTATTCCCCCACTCTTTTGCTACAACTAATTTTCCTTCCACCAAAAAAATATCACATATAACGTTAGCCATACCGCTAAACACGTGCACGTCTTTCAATCTTTCAAACATTCTTTTAGTTATCAACACATAATCCATTAATGCCCTGTCTACCACTCTTCCATTTGCCACTCTTACCCATGTATACTTGTTTTTATCTTTCTTTTTGAAAAAGCTAAGACTCTTGCTCAAAACATATATCTACCAGTCTCTGACCACTCTCATTTTCACCTGGTAGGCCATACTTCCCAATGACACCTTCTACCTCTCCAGCGCCCACTCTAGCAATTAAGTCACCTATGACAACTACATAATTCCATCTACCCAGTCCTTCTACAGACCTAGTTAACTCATTCCAGGACTCATTCCGCTCTTCTTCACTTTTCTCAAAACCTGGCCCATACGCACTGTATATATATATATATATATATATATATATATATATATATATATATATATATATATATATATATATATATATATATATATATATATATATATATATATATATATATATATATATATATATATATATATATATATATATATATATATATATATATATATATATATATATATATATATATATATATCTCCAGGAAATGTAGCTGTTTCTAGTCCACTGTATCAAAAAGGCCTTATACATGTCCTTATTTATGTCTGGGGCTCGGTCATTTCATCACCACACAGGCCACTGATTGAAAGCTTTAGTTTCATCAGCGGTGAACTGGCCCACTTCTACTACCGTGGAAAATTTTCTTCCTGTTTCATAAAAAGGCATGTATAGAAAACTCTATTAGGTTCATTGGAACTATATTATCGAAATATTCTTATTTTTTTTCACTTTAATCGAATTTCCCCTGGTTTACGAGCAAACAAAAGGATGCCGGTATATATTGGAATTGTTTTTCTCCAAATATTAGATATATAATCACAATATATACGTGGTACCTTGGAAGAAAAAAATATCTCATTTCTTTTTTTATATTGGTGAAGTGATTTGTCTAATAGTTATCTGAGTAGTTAGTTTGAAAGTAAACTTCTCATAAAAAATGTCCTGCCCAACTATGTACGTAACCAACCTCTTTCTCGTGTTTACCCTACTAAAATAGTATAAATTTAGCCCTAAAAAAATACATAATTCCTAATACAATTGTACATAATTGTTATAAATAATGATTTTCTAGGGTAAACAGTTTTTTTTTTTTCCGAATTCTATCCTCAATATCAGTTTGTCTACCTCTCAGGATTTATAGAAAATATCTCTGTGACAGATGGAATAACCTTGAAATCAAGAGGCCCTTTTCCGAAGGTAAATCGTTTCATCTCACATATCCTAGTACAGCAATAACAAATGGTTGAACGGTCCTTTCAACAGTTATGTAAAGTTGTATGAATAATCGTCTCACGATTTATTATTATTATTATTATTATTATTATTATTATTATTATTATTATTATTATTATTATTCTCACGTGAACGTATAAACTGTAAAAAATTTAATTATAAAGTCTATTTTTTAGATTTCCTCATCACTTCATTTCTATTGAATCTTGCAAGTAAAAAAATATAACTCACGCTTCAGAAGGGTATAAATTCATAGCCAATTATACTATTTCTTCAATTTAAAAATACATCAATAACATAAATATAAACATAAGGTGTACCTCAAATAAAAAAAAAAGAATAAGTTATCGGGTTCAAATGTTAGGACTATCTTAAAGTCTATATCTGTGGTCCAGTTGAGAAATCATTGTAAATTTCATGATAGTGATTAGAAGGGCAAATTTATTTATTGTTTCTAGAAGATCCTTGTAACGTTTTAATCATTGCTGTGTTCATTCCATACCAAGAGTAGGGTGACAGAAGATGCTGAGTATCTATTTGCACATAAAACCGGTCTCTATATAATTCTTTCTTCCACATACACTTTATTGATATCTAAACACTTTATACCAGTATAAACTAAAGTAATACTATCAAACTGCTTATAATTGACATCCTTTGAAGAAAACTACGATCCACGAAAGATTCAAAGATCATCCTTGAGATATACACATCATCCTCACTAAGGCACCCTTCTTTGATGAAGAATCAGTGATAAATTCTCCCAGAACACCAAAAAATCGGACGCAACAGAGCCAAAATTAGTAATTAAAACAATCGAGTCCAACCATAATTGCAGTTTATTTGCAGCTTCAATGTGAATATGATGTATGCATTGCGATATCTATTTCGGAATATTAACTTGAGCTTCTCAATTTTCTTAGTTCCTCCATGCATCGTCTTCTCTACCTTCCCTTGCTTATTTTGTAATCCCTTAGGACCAAATCCTCTATTCTTAATGTCCATCTATTATTTTTCATTCTTACTATATGCTCTGACCATGTCAATGATAACAGACATATATTCGATCGGATGTTATATTAAACGCTTGGTATCATCAGTGTATCGGCGTAAAATTTAATCATACAGCACTTGAGTTGCCACCTCTAATCTAAACACGAGAGGCGGTGTGGTAGAATTTTGTACATATATGTATCTGAGTTGTGATGACCATACTATAAGTATTAAGGTTCAAGGAAGAAGCTACAAAAAGGATATTAAAAAAACGTAGACGTATCACTATACTATTCCGAAGACTCTCTCTCTCTCTCTCTCTCTCTCTCTCTCTCTCTCTCTCTCTCTCTCTCTCTCTCTCTCTCTCTCCAGTAGTAGTGAAATATCTGAGAGACATTCTATATCACTATTTGAGCAATTACCACAAAGCATATTACTTTTAAGTAATGATCTCCCTGAAACAAGAAACAAGTTAAAAGTTAACTAAAAAATATTTCCGTTATTTAAAGATTCAATTTGATATCATATTAACCGCAGTAACACCATTTTGTGGAACAATCCTATAGATATCGTAATCAGTTTAATTTTCCTCGTTCCGGGACATATCTTTATTTTCTTTTGCTATCAAAATCATTGGAGTTACCATTGTTATTGAACTTCATAAGAATTATTATTATCCTCATAATTTGTGTAATGGTCCCGGCAGCGTCAGTCCATTTCCTGCAGAAAATGTAGCTTCACCAAGGTCATTATCCCTCCTGATCAGGGACAGGCTTCAGATCAGAGTAGTTTCTCTTCCGTTAAGTTTTTTAATGTCATAACACTTATGTTTTTATTAAAGAATTTCCAAAATCAAGACAAAACTAATTCAGGAACAATCAGTTTACCTATATGGAACAAGAATCTGCAACTTAACTCTTTCTTTCATACGTGTTAATAGGTGCAAGCAATCGTATCTATATCAAGACACTAAACATTAGAATACCCTGCCCGCTAATCTAAAGACATTGCTTAGCGTTTTATCTTTCAAGAAATTGTATACAAATATCTTGTTATCTTGGTACTAACGCTGTGTTTTTCCAATATTTATACTTAGCTACCTAACCATAATGAAAATACAAACTTCACTTTTTAGGATATTTTGTTTTTAAAACTAATTCTTTTGCTTAATCCTTTTTTTAATATCTACATTTTTCAATGAATATACCATTACTTTCATATACCACTTTTCATAATAACATTATTATGCATTTCCATTTAAATTTTAGGGTAATAATATCGTTATATATATATATATATATATATATATATATATATATATATATATATATATATATATATATATTATATATATATATATATATATATATATATATATATATATATATATATATATATATATATATATATATATATATATATATATCTTTGGTGAAGGCAGCAACAGCCAGTAATGAACACAAATTTCATGGTATGGATAGGGAAAGAGTAGTTCAAATTGCCCTTTTTTATTATTCCCAACGTTTCGTGATTCTTAATCACATTGTCCAGGGCTAAAAATAAAACATATACAAAAGAATTAAGAAACAGTTAAAAATTTTTACAAATTCATTCAAAACTATAAAAAACAGTTGAAATTTAAATGAAAATTAAAAGGAAAAAGATGAATAAATAAATATATATACATCAGACAAAGTAGTGGAACCAACCTCGCAGAAGCTTAGTGAGAAACTGTATGCCAACAAGAGTTAGAAAATAAACCAAAGAAAACTATGACAAATACATCTGAATAGAAGAAGCTTGGGTATTTAACGACGGAACTAGTCGTTTGATCAATATGGATTCAAGAAGAGGTAAGTCATGGTTATTTGACACTTGACCAATGATGGTAAAATCTTTGTTTTCAATATTTTGTTTGTACATTTTAGCATGAATCCGAATATTAGAATGTTCAGGGTTGGATATTCTGCAACCAGTTCGATAGCTAACACCTCTATGGGAATCAATTCTGACCTTTAACAACCTCTTGGTAGATCCTACGTAGGTCCCAGAGTTACACTTTGGGCAATTATATTTATATACCACACCAGAGGACATATATGGACTCAATCGATCTTTGAAGTGGAAAAGCGAGCCAATAGTGAGACGGTTCTTAGGGATGAGTTAACTTCCACAGCTGGGAAGTGTTGTTGGATAATTTCTGTAAACCTTTTTTTAAGGAAATCCTCATGAAGAAAAGGGAAACTCGCATAAAATTTTAGTTTAGGAACTTTAAGTGTTTTTGGAGTCTGAGCCAACTTGTCATTCAATGATCTATTAAGAAGTTTAAAAAAATATTTTGGTGGGGAAACAGTTTTTCTTAAAATATTCACATAGATAAATAATTTCAATATGGAAAGATTCCCAACTAGAGGTCAAAAGGAATGCTCTGTGGAGAAGAGGTCCACAACATCAGAAGTAAGATACTTCCAGTTGGAGGGAGACTACAGCTATTTAAGGATCGCTGGACCTTCGATCCCTGGGCCCAGAGCTTAATTAAAAATGGACTAAGTTGGAGCTCAAGCAGTCCTCCACCTCAGATCCCTCAATTCTTCCAACACTCATCCCCCGTTCTGGAAGAATAGGTCCGAGAACTCTTAGACAAAAGAGTAATCCAGAAAGTTAAGTCCATAAAATTCCAAGGAACGCTGTTTTGTGTTCCAAAGAAGGACTCAGAAAAACTCAGTCATTCTAGACTTGTTGCCACTCAACAAGTTCATAGTGAACTACAAATTCAGAATGCTAGCGCTTCAACACATAAGGACCCTACTGACCAAAAGGGCATATGCTGTCTCTATAGACTTGTCTGACGCCTATTGGCACGTTCCAATTAATTGTCACCTCTCCTCCTACCTAGGCTTCAAGTTACATAGAAAACTCTACGCCATCAGAGCCATGCCTTAAGGGCTAAACATAGCCCCAAGGATTTTCACGAAGCTCTCGAACGCAGCCGTTCATCAATTACGCCTAAAGGGGGTCCAAGTAGTAGCCTACATGGATGACTGGCTGGTGTGGGCAGCATCCAGGACAGAATGCATGCAAGCTTCTAAGATAATGATCCAGTTCCTGGAACATCTGTGATTCAAGATCAACATCAAAAAGTCTCGACTTTCTCCAACTCAAAAATTTCAGTGGTTGGGAATCCACTGGAATTTGGAGTCACATCGACTTTCCAATCCTGGTAGGAAGAGGAAAAAAATAGCAGGATCTGTCAAGAGACTATTGGAATCCAAACGGATATCAAGACACGAACAGGAGAGAGTGCTGGGCTCTCTACAGTTTGCTTCAATATCAGATTCAGTGCTAAGAGCACAGCTTAAGGATGCAACAGGAGTCTGGAGAAAATACGCATCAAACACACGAAAAGATCTAATAAGACCACTACCCACTCGACTGCGAACGCTTCTCAAGCCGTGGTCCAATGCCAAGCAATTGAAGAAATCAATACTTCTTCAACCTCCTCCCCCGTCAGTAACTATCCACACAGACGCTTCAAAGGAAGGCTTTGGAGGTCACTCTCATTAGATGAGAGTCCAAGGAGCTTTTTCCAATCTTTTCAAGTCATTTCACATCAACATTCTAGAAGCCATGGCAGTACTTCTGACACTAAAGTAAGTTTCTCCTCGCCACTTGACCCACATAAGACTGGTTCTAGACAGTGAGGTGTTAGTGAGATTCCTGAATCGACAAGGATCGAGGTCACCTCAAATCAACCAAGTGATGTTGGCCATATTCCGTTTGGCGGAAAGGAAAAAATGGCACCTGTCAGCAGTTCACATTCAAGGGTTCCGCAATGTAACAGCGGACGCTCTATCCAGGTTTACACCTATAGAGTCAGAAAGGTCCCTTGATGCAGGATCGTTCTCTTTCATCTCGAGTGAAGTCCCGGAGCTGCAGATAGACCTCTTTGCGACGAAAGACAACAAGAAAATAGATCGTTATGTGTCCCCATACGAGGATCTGCTAGCGGAGGCAGTGGACGCTATGTCCCTGGACTGGAACAGATGGTCCAGTATTTATCTGTTCCCTCCGCACAACCTCCTTTTGAAGGTCCTCGATAAGCTGAGATCCTTCAAAGGGAAAGCAGCAATAGTGGCCCACAAGTGGCCAAATAGCATGTGGTTCCCTCTGGCATTGGAACTACGACTAAAATTTGTACCGCTACCAGATCCATCCCTGTCTCAGCGAGTACAGAAGTCGACTGTCTTCGCTTCATCACAGAAAACACTGAACCTACATCTCATGATTTTCTCTCCTTAACGATGAGAAAAAGATTCGGTGTTAAAAGTCAGTTTAGACTTTTGGAGGAAACCAGAAGACATTATGAGGCTTAAGGGAAGAAACAGATATCCCTTGTCAAGGCGAAGAAACCAAAAGAAATCTCGACAGATTCCTATTTCTCATTCTTCATTCACCTTCATGAGCAAGGTTTAGCAGCCAACACAATTCTATTGTTCAAGTGTGCCTTGACAAGACAGATACCCTATGCCTTACAGGTCGACCTTTCTAACGACGTTCTTAATGAACTACAAAGGCCCATGCTAGGCTTAGCCCTTCAGCGCCTCCAAAGACACTTTGCATGGTCAGTAGATAAGATTGTGTATAAATAATGAACAATGAGGAATGCGCTTAGAAGGCTTTGAATTTTAAGTCATATTTCTGCTTGTACTCGCTTTGGGGGCCAGAGTTAGTGAAATAGTGGCTCTCTCTAGAGAGGAAGGCCACGTCCAGTTCTTGGAGGGAGAACTGAAAATATTTCCAGACCCAACGTTTCTTACCAAGAACAAGCTACCCACCAACAGGTGGGGTCCCTAGAGAATCTGCCCTCTGAAGGAAGATGCATCTCTATGTCTAGTGGAGTGCCTAAGGTCTATCTTCATAGAAGTTCAGACTTTATGGGAGGACAGCTGTTCAGAAGAGAAACCCTGGGTTCAAAGTTATCTATAACTAAGGGCGAAACTCACCCGTGTTATTCGCAGAACGGATCCAGACAGTACACCCGTTAGTCATGATCCGAATAAAGTTGCCTCTTCCATAATTTTTTTCTAATTATATGGACTTTGAACATCCTTGTTTGAACACCGGCTGGTAGTCATCCAGGGTGTTCTTTACGCACTATTCGAGGCTAGTGGAGCAACTTAAGAGGTCTGGGGTAGCAGCAGGTAGAATTCTTTAACCTTCTGTTATAAATCTGCGAGGAACAGTGTAATTAATTTGTGACTATTAATTAAGAGGGTGCGTGTGTAGTCACTATATGTTACTACACACTGAGCGATATGCCACGAAAGTGTCATTACGAACTGTTCCATTGACGTCGGTGAACTATAGCATAATACGGACACTTGTGCCAAGCGTTTTTTACGATAGTGTAAATAAACAGTATACAGACTATATCATTATTATTAATAATTCAATTGAAGTGGCAAATCTGTTTCCTTGTAGACGAAACAAAATTTTCTGTTGACTGTTTTTCTTTATGCTTTGACGCATATCATCCACATTTTATAAATTTCATAAATGTTGATCTGATATGTAAATTTATTAAATTTTAATAAATGTACTGAGCATTAAGATTAAAATATTGATATTTTTATCATGGTATGTCTTTTTAGACTGTTCCCTGATTCAAGCAAAAGTCCACTCACTCTAACCCTTCCTTGGAAGGGTTGACGTGGTACCCTAACGGGATAGTGGCAAAGAGGCAAAATTTGTTCCTATGCGGATACAACCATTTTCCAATAGTTTATAAGAGTAGTCACATTGGGGAAGGTATCACAAATTCATACTGACATTGGTAACTCTTATACAAACTGATTTATATTGTATAGGGTG
>NC_090747.1:47069252-47079252 GCF_036898095.1 Palaemon carinicauda | reverse complement strand
ACCTTAGCTCACAAGGATGGTGAGGTTACAGCCACTAAAGGAACTAACGAGTTTGAACGGGACACTTTAAAGGCACGTATCCAAATAGGCCAGCACAACTCTTTCTATAAGACCAAATAATCGACACAGTATTGCTAAGGTTATTCAGTAATGAAAATAATGCAGAGATTTTTTGTTCCGATCGTTTTGTTATTTTCTAAATTTCCTCAAGCTTCCTTCAATGAAACTTTCTCAAATAACTTTTCTCAGTATTGATCTAATTTCTTGGTGAGGAATAGAAACGTATAGACCAATAGGCCTCATTTTATATGTATACAGAAGAATAACTTTTTATGAAAAAAAAAATGTTAATTAAGGAAGAGTATCCTACCACAATATCTTTCAATTATTTCATATGATCCTGAATCGCTACAAGCAAGGAGTCCTTTGCATTGAAATAATCAATCATCACCTGTAGCCTTTAATGGCTGTCACTTGAAGTATTTCTTCTCTTTTTAAGGAAGGAAGGAATTACTTTAAAGATGGCATAGTAGTCCGTGTATATAAGTCCTTTGGAACTGTTATAGTTAGTTAGTCTTAACCTCTAAATCTATTGATGTTTTAAGTCAAGAGTGAGAGGCACATGCACACTAAAGACGATGCTGCAAAAGCTATACCTCGAACCACTACTACTGTTCCTCTGGAAGATATTCACAGTTTACCATAATTATCGGAAGCAACAATGATGTGTTTCTCTTTCATTAAAGACATAAATGTATTCCTGTGTTACCTTGGAAGGAGACTAATTTTTTATCATTATTTTGATAAGTGGATTAAAGTGAAACTTAATACCCAGTTTATTATAGGAAAATAAATGATTTACTATTAAGTGATGGTGACAGTTACTCTAATTGGTAGAAAAGATAATGATGCAATCTCTCATGATTATGTGATGGAAGGAGTAATTATTTATCAAACGGTTTTATATTTTATTCTTAATTTGAAGGCCGTTTGTTTATTACCCTTTCTACTACTACTACTACTACTACCACTACTACTACTACTACTTATGTTTTTAATAAGTTTGATATCAATAACAATATTATTATTATTATTATTATTATTATTATTATTATTATTATTATTATTATCATCATTATTATTATTATTATTACTACTACTACGACTTGTATTATTATTATTATTATTATCATTATTAATATTATTATTATTATTATTATTATTATTGTTGTTGTTGTTATTTATATTATTATTATTATTATTATTATTATTATTATTATTATTATTATTATTATTATTATTATTATTATTATTATTATTAAGTAATACTCATAAAACTATATACGTTATAATTTTCTTTAATGTCACTAATCTTAATATTGTTTCACTTATCACTGTAGTCATTACTACTATAAGGCAAAACTCTGCAATTGAGGTTGTATATCGTTCATTATTAACCATATATAATTCTGTTGAATGAATAGAGCGAAGTAAACTTTTATCTAACAATGTTTTTTCTCACTTCATTGTTCCCTAGACTTTTTAGGAAAAATAAAATACCTATTCGTCCAAAAAAGTAACAATCTAGTGGGTCTTGGAGCACTTTGATGCCCTATAATCTCTTTGATGAGGCTATAAAAGCGAGTTGTTAGCATCAATAATCCAATATATTCTTCCGTTTCATTCCGTACCTAATTCATCTCCTTTGCTTTTACCGGTATCTCTGACAACCTCTCTACTGGTGGTGTAGGGTCCTTCAAGTTTTATAGTTCGTCTATTGGATGAAATTTCCCCATTCAGAGGATGTTTATGTTATGTGGTAGCAATAGATGACATTGATTCTTCACAAGGAGCAGTTCAGAGCTTCTCTGCGGAGTTGATCTGGAATTTGAGACTTTCCTCTCGGAAATCTTTGTACGCGTTGCCATTTGAGCAGCGAAGTAAAAAATAATTACCTCCATAAACAAAGTTGGAAGGAGGTTATATTTTACCCACTGTTTGTATGTTAGTTTTTTGGTGTGTGCGTTTGTCTGTCTATTTCATGAAATAGGCTATGAAATGCCCATATCATTGATTAAGAGCACTGACTGCCTAATTCATGATATTGGCAATTTCAATGATTATGCACTACATATACAAGTCCAATCGGTTTCAACGTTCTCACTGATCAGTGAATATTTTCTTTTTAATTAATTCTCATAGACAGTTTATTTTTCGTGCCTGTAGCATCTTGCTTTTCTTTCTATGGCTGTTAGCTAGGCAACTACTACTACTACTACTACTACTACTACTACTACTACTACTACTACTACTAATAATAATAATAATAATAATAATTCATTTTTATTTTGGTCCATTTGTTGATGACGACCATCAAATACTTGACTTTCCTCTACTGTTGTCGAGTTGTATATCAGATTGCCAGACGAAGGCCCTCTATTTTTAGGAGTTCCATTTACGCCGTTGGGGTTGATTTCTGTAATTGCATTTATCATTATTGAGTTTTACCAATTGATGATGGGTACTCAATTTCGGGTGATTGGACAGAGGTAATCATGGATAAGAACCTTGCCCAAGGGAACACCTGTGTTGTAAGAATTCGAATCTCTGCCCTTCTAGGAATCCAGAATTCCCAATACTAGTACTTTATTCACTGCCCTAAGCTAGAATATGCATGTGGAAGTGGTGCCAATAATCATAGGATCACTGTGGACCCTACTTAAGTCATTGAAAAGTAATTTCGAGAAGGTAGGAGCCGATGTAATCCCCGGACTTGTGAAAAACAGTATGTCACCTGAAACAGCACATATGGTGCAAAAGGTGATGTACTCGTAAGGGAGTTGGATGCACTCCGGAAAGCCATATTATAAACCACCAGTCTGTATAAACTATGACTAAAAAAAATAATAATAATAATAATAATAATAATAATAATAATAATAATAATAATAATAATAATAATTATAATAATAATAATAATAATAATAATAAAGTAATAGCTTTAGATTATTAAATGTGAGCTTTTCGTAAAAGATGAGAATAAATGGTTAATAGTTCGCTTATGAACTCAGAGAAAGGCCTAATAGACAATCGTGGGGGGCATGCAACAACGGTTGGGGAGAATTTGAAACAATAGAATAGTAAGACTTTTACCATTTTACTGAAAAAAAAATATAGGTAAACTGAATGTCATACTATTCTATTTTTTCCCTGCTAGGTTGTAAAAAAAATGCATTACAGGCTGTTATGGAGAGACCCATGTGTTTAAAAATTTAATTCTGACTAATAAGCCCACAGAAATGAGTAATAAGGACATCCTCCATCTTATATTATAATTCATTTAATTCTAACGCATATTTTTTCTTTCTATAAGATCAAGAACCAATCACTGTTTTACTCAAGTTTGCAAGAAGGACGTACAGTATCATGAATGTTTTTAGTAGAAAAAAAATAGGCTTACCATATCCTTTGACAATATAAGTCAAATTTGTTCTTTTTTTAAATTTAACCATTATATCATGCGAGGGGTCTACGACGTGATTGAATAAGTATTGGTTTTTTTTATAGATTTGATATTTGTTATGTACATTGAAAATAAAAGAGGGATTATAGATGAAAAATACAAAGTTGTAACTTATGATAGAAAAGAACTCTTACCATATCTTTTGTTGCGAAAAAAAGAAAAAAAAATCGGTGAAATTAAAAAAAACAGAAGTTGAAAGGTATCTTCAATGTATTAGAGAGGTGAAGTGTGTACGAAAATGTGCATCACTGGTGATGTCAATGATAGTACATCTGAGAAGATTAGTTCGTGGGTTTCAATTAAACTTAAATAATGAAAGGAGTTTCTGATAAAAATTTTGGTGAATTTTATCAATGGCGAGATGTCATAACAAAATTCGTCCCCTCATATAAATTAATGTCTATTTATTGATGATAAATTAAAATTATTTTAGGGAGGAAATTAAGACAGTTGCAACAGTTTCGATCGAAGGGTCAAGTACTCAAAGAGCTTAAGATTATGTACAGTATTTAGACATGGATTACAGCGTCTATTTATGAATCCAAAAGTGACTTTCAATTTAGAGGCTTTATCATGTAATGGATGAGTTAGATTGAAGATTTATGTGACTCTTTAAGGAAAGGATTAGAGCAGTTGATTTGAAAAAACAAACAAACTTATAAACGTTTGTATTTACGAATTAGAAGAATCAATTATACCAATATACAGGCACTTCTCATCTTATTTTGTTATAATGGAAGAACAAAAGAAAAAAAATGATAAGAGCCTATTTGTTTGCACGTCACATCCCAACTCACACACACACACACACACACACACACACACACATATATATATATATATATATATATATATATATATATATATATATATATATATATATGTGTGTGTGTGTAGCACTGTATGTTCTCCACCAAGTGTCTTTTATCTTTCACAGTACTAGTTACCAATAACAACTGTTAACGAGACAGCAAATGAGAACGAACGGCCAAATAGATCTGCATGAACGGAACTGCCTTCACGGACCTGTTAACCGGAGGAACTACCCATTCACTGTTTAATATATACTATCTTTAGAAATGTAAATTAAATGACAGACCTGAAATTTGCCGGACTTTGAGTACGCTCATTCTATAGCTACTGTACAACGTAGGCTTACATATACGCTGAGCATACTCTGTAACATAACTGGTATGTTGTTATTTGTCCTTTAATTGTTTGTTACTGTAACGTAACTAATCTTGTTTATTTGCCGTTAATTGTTTGTTACTGTAACGTAACTAATGTTATTTGTTTGTTAATTGTGTTTCGAATATGTTGGTTATTGGTAATGTCTGATTGAGCATTTGTTTCTGCTTGTAGGGTTGAAGGTTTTGTCTACATATACAATAAAATGAAAGAAGAAATGTTGCTGTGAGTTGCATCTTCCTTTGGATTGCTATATTTGGTATCAGAGCGTTCACCACGGCAACCTTCAACCCAGTGGGTTACCAGCACGTGCCTAGTAATATTTACTACTGGACTGGAGTGCAATTGCAAGGTAAGACATTTGTTGGAGTTATGTACAGTGCCAGTGGGAATAAAGTGGGGCAAGGCAGTGTAAGTGATGAAAGTGACGTTTGTGACTATATTTTGGGAACAGAGACAGGCGCAGGTGATGATGAAATGATGGAACGTGGTAGTGATCAAGATTTGTTACCAGAAATACGTGGTGAGGTTAGGGATAAGGATCATGTCACTGAAGAAGTGAGTATCGTAGTGAGGAATGACAATAATGGAGGGGGTTGCAATAATTTAGATTTAGGAGCAGGTACTTTTGTTGATAAAAGTGGTGATAATGATGAAAAGCATTGGGAAAAGGACGTGGTAAAATTGTGGTAGGAAGTCGTAAATATTCAGAAAGTGGTGGATTTCAACCACTGCGAAAACGTGAATGCTTTTTAGCAGAGTAGGGGAGTTCATAAATGCATTAAAAGAGAACCAGAAAAGTTTGGTGAATGAAATTAAGAAAACCAATTTAAGGATTAAAAAGGCTGGAGATAGTATAGAAGATTTCACTGTGGAAAACCAGAAGCCACTTTTTAAAAGGGATGTTGCTAAGGAGCTGGGTCGTCTTTTGGCAAATAATAACAAAAAATGGGAAGATAGGTTGGATAGATTGAATCGTTGGTGGCAAAACAAATTTGCCTTGATAGAAGATGAGTTGGATAGGGTGTGTAGGAGAGGGACCTGTAATTACACATGTAATAATGCTCGTTCAATAGTAAAAAAAACCTCCACAGCTCGAGAAAATGAGTGGGAGGAACAGTGGTAGGAAAGAAATCAAGAGATGGTTTGAACAGGCAAAATTATGTACCAATCAGCTTAACCTAGCAGGCACTGATGCCTTAGACTATGTTAAAGTTAGTTTGATAGAGCCTGCTAGCACAAGAATACGCCATGCTAAGCCGAAAACGTTGGAGGAAATGGAGACTAAGTTACTAGAAGCGTATGCAGATAATAAATATGATCTAGAGAGAAGGAAAGAACTGTGGTGTGCACAACAGGGAATACAAGAAGGTGTTTGGGAGTATTTAGACAGAATAATTGACTTGGAAGAAGAAGACGAGGGCAAAGCAGTCTGCTCTAGAGAGAGGGAAATCAGGAAATGTATGATTTTTGAAAAAGGTTTCAGGGACAGGAAAATTGCCTGTGATCTAAAGGATAAGATTGAAAACGGAGTCATAGATCAATTAGAAGATGCTGGTAGATTTGTGCAAGATAGAATGAAGGTTATGAAAGAGTTTGGTAATGTTTCTGACATCCATTTGAATAGCAGGAGGAGAGATGATAAAGTAATTAAGTGTTGGACCTGTGGGGATCAGGGTCTTGTATCATACCAGTGCAAAAATGGAGGGTTTTCTAGAGACAATATAGTACAGGATCAGGGGGAAGGACACCAGTATAAGGGAAGGCTAGGTAAAAACAGAACGCAAAATAAACATGTTTTGGAAAATCAGTTTACGGGTACTTGTTGGTCTTGTGGGGAAGAGGGTCATCCATTTTATAAGTGTAATCTATACTCTAGTAAGAACAGAAGGTTAAATAATGCAAGAGGAGACAAAGTTGTGAGGGAGATGTCATTGCAGGCCGGGGATAATGCCCAGGAAAACTTGTGAGGCCGGGCGTTAACTTGAACGTCCGGCCAAGTGAATGTCTAAATAAGAGAGGAGACACTATGAAACTGACACTCAGCATAGAGGGAAAGAAAGCTGTGGGACTTATGGATTCTGGGGCAAACTGTAGTTTGTTGTCGGAAAATTGGTATTTGGGGAATCTAAAACCAAAAGGGGTGACATTGTATAATACTAGTGACTACATATGTGACCTGAGTGGTAATGAAATTAATATAATAGGTCATGTCATTGTTGATGTGGAAGTAAGTGGAATGGAACAGAACAGCTGTGTTTTCTATGTCAAGAGAGCTGAGAAAGGAAGGAATGGTCTTGGCAAAAACACTGACCAAGAGTGCCTTGTGGGCATGAATGTTTTGTCTTTGCTGTTCGAAAAATGGGGAGTCACCAAAAACGTAAACGTGATGGCATCAGAGAAAGAGGGATTAAAAGCTGAATATGGTCCAGTTTTGGATTGCTGTATGAGACTAGTTGGTCAAACTATGCAGGTTTGGTAAAGGGAGGATTTAGGATATGCTAGTTGCTCAAGACAACAGAATAGAAATGTTCCGTCAGGTAGCAGGAAACCAATTAAGGTATACATTGATAGCCTAAAGGAAGTGCCAAAGGAGTATGTAGTTTTAGAGAAAATAGCAGACGAGAGTAAAAATATGTTGCCTCCGGGTGTTCAGGTCTTGCCCAGTTTTTCTATATGTGAATGGGGTGTTGGATATGTCTGTGTGGCTAATTGGTCTAAAGATAATGTTAGCATTGAAGCAGGCAGTATATTGGCCACGGTGCAACTTGGCATCAGGGAGTTTATGGAGGATGATGATATTGAGAATACTGAAAAACTATCAGTGACAGAACCTCAAAACCACAGACGGAAGTTGGGAGTCAATGTTGATGAAAGTAACTTAAGTAAATCGGATTTGTTAAGACTTGATAAGATACTCTACAAATATAAGGAGTGTTTGGAGCTAAATGATTCGGACCTAGGTTTGATAAAGGGATGGGAACATTCCATTAGATTGTCCTGTGGGAAACCTATCAAATTACCGTATAGAAGAATAGCACCCACGTTAATCCCTGAGGCCAAACAGTTGCTTGATGACTTAAAGCAACGGGGTGTAATTGAAGAAAGTGCAAGTCCTTATGCAGCACCTATAGTCCTTGTGAGGAAGAAGGGGGGAGGCGTAAGGTTGTGCATTGATTATAGGAAATTGAATGAAAAAACTTTTAAGGATGCATTTCCTCTTCCTAGAGTAGCGGAGTGTCTGGATTCATTGGAGGGGCCAAATACTTTTTGACTTTTGACCTTGCACAGGGCTATCATCAAGTTTTGTTAAGGAAAAAAGATAGGGAGAAAACAGCATTTTCTGTACCATGGGGACACTTTCAGTATCGCAGGTGTCCAATGGGTCTGACAAACAGCCCAGCAACCTTTCAACGATGCATGAAGAATACTTTGGGGGATATGTTTTTTGAATTTCTAGTCATTTATTTGGATGATATGATATTATTTTCGAAGACCATTGACGACCACTTATTAAGATTGGAGGCATTGCTAGGGCGCATAAAGTCTTATGGGATGAAATTAAAGCCAAAGAAATGTCATTTGTTGCAGACATGTGTAAGTTACCTAGGATTTAGCATTAGTAATCAAGGAATAGGACCTGATCTAAGTAAGATTGAAGCAGTGAAGAACTGGAAGAGGCTAGAAACTATAAAGGAAGTGCGAGCTTTCCTGGGATTTGCAACATTTTATAGGAGATTTATTAAAAATTTTGCCATAATTGCCAAGCCACTCAATGAGTTATTGAAAGGAGAAAAGAAGAAATCCAGTCAAAGTATTAAGGATAAATGGACAGAAGATGCGGAAATGGCCTTCCAGACATTGATAGAAAAATTGATAGCACCCCCAGTACTGAAAGGGATAGAGTTTTGGAAAGCGTGTACATCAGAAATAGACGCTAGTTACAATGGACTTGGTCAGTCTGTGACAGAGTTTTTTTCGTATTTCTTGTTGTTCGGGAGGGAACCTTGTATTTCGATCGAGAGCTGGGGGTATCTGGAAGACATTTACAAATTTCAAGACGGAGACTGGTTACGTCAGTAATGCAAAATGCAAAAAGAAGTTTGGGATTTGGCTAGAAGGAACACAAAAGAACTGGGTATCAAAAGCAAAGCCTATGTTAGCAAAGTCTAGAGAAAGTGATTTGGAGGTAGGACAAAAGGTTTTATTACGAGAAAATAAAATAATTGGAAGAGCGAAACTAGGAGACAAATTCGGTAAAAGAAAGTGGGTAATTGAAGAAGTACTTAACAGGGACTGTGGTTTGTATAGAATTAGGCCTGAAGGAAGTGATGCTAAGGTTATCCATCGGAGGAATATTAAACCGTTCGCTGGGATCGAAAGGAATGAGGGGGGAGAAAATATTGATGACTTAGATACGGAAAATAATGATAATTTCGAAACCTCTGATATTGATGACAGTAGCTTAGAAATGCCTGATATGGAAGAAGTTTTAACCAGGTTCGGGTTTGATTTTAGCAACCATGGTAATAGTGAACCTAAAGAAAGTGTTGATAAAGAGGTTGAACAAGAACAGGGAGTAACAATTAATGCACCAGTACTTAGAAGATCAGAGAGGATACGAAACAGGCAGCGATCAGAGTTGTAAATTTGTCTTTTCTTTGTGGGAAACAGGTAATGGTAGCGTAGTGTGAGAGGATGGAAGTGTGTAGTGTGTGTACCAAGGTCTATAGAGTACCAGGTCAACCCACGCGCAGGTAAATTGGGGGTGAATAGTGATTAGAGGGGTAAACGTTAAAGGGGGTTAAGTTTTGTGACGTCAATAAGCACCACTGACCGGCGAAAGAACACCTTTCAGTCAGAACTTATTTTGCAAAAGTTCATAATTCTTTCTTATCCAGTTAAGAATAACTTTACTATTGAAGAATAACTTTACTATTTCAGAAAATATAATATTTCAAGATATTTTGATGACTGGATTTCATGATAAAATGCTTCTTTTGAGAAGGTTTAAAAAAAATGGTATAAAAAGACACATCAGGAAAGATAAAAATATTAAAATTCTTTATATCAGTCAGTAAATATACAAATTAGCAACGTGCATGCATACATGGAAAAATTATTATTACACTAATTATTTACTAAAAAAACTACATTTAGAAAAATCTATACAAATAGGGTTGCAAAAATAAACTTAAACTTAAAAAATCCTGATTATTACACTTTACAACCTTTTAACTTTATTCATCATTTTCCTTGTGGAAGTTGTTTCCCTATTTGATATTCTTA
>NC_090747.1:47056752-47059252 GCF_036898095.1 Palaemon carinicauda | reverse complement strand
TTATTGTCATATCATGACTCATGTCCATAAAGTAACACCGATCTCACTAAACTGATATATAGTCTGATTTTTATATGAAATTTTAAACGATTTGATTTCCAAATACTACTTAACCTAGCCATTGTCTGATCTTCTGTTTTCAATCTTTCACTAAACTCTAATTCTAAAGGCCCTGTATTGGAGATCATTTTCCCTAAATACTTTTATGATTCTAGCTCATTAATACTTTCTCCTTCCAATGTTATTTAATCTTCCATTGCATACTCCTTTCTCATCATCTCTGTATTTCTTCAGCCCCACCTCGTGTGATATTTCATGCATTCTGGTAAGCAAGCATTGCAAATCCTGTGGTGTTTTGCTAAGAAGGACAGCATCATCAGCATACTATAGGTCTGCTAAATCCCTATCACCA
This sequence comes from Palaemon carinicauda, assembly GCF_036898095.1. Classification (NCBI taxonomy): domain Eukaryota; kingdom Metazoa; phylum Arthropoda; class Malacostraca; order Decapoda; family Palaemonidae; genus Palaemon; species Palaemon carinicauda. The sequence continues at coordinate 47,058,840 of NC_090747.1, read as the reverse complement.
ATCCAGTCCAATCGTTCTCCACCATCTCTGACTGTTCTACTCATTACAAAGTCCATGAGGAGGGTAAACAACATAGGTGACAACATATCCCCTTGGATTACTCCACTGTTCACTGTACTCACTTGATAAGACTCCATTAACATTAACTTTGCACTTGCTATGCTCATCAACCGACTTGATCAAATATACATATTTAAGAGGAATTCCATAATATCGCAAGACTCTTCAAACAAATTGGCTATGAAAGGCTTGTTCATAGTTGACAAATTCTACGCATTGCTGTACAACATGTCTCAAATTGAGAATTTGGTCAGTGCCACTTCTACCTTTTCTATATCGATCTTGTTCATCTCTCAGCTTTTCATCAATCATTCTCTCCAGTCTCTTAAGAATAAGCAAACTATATATTTTCATAACAACTAACGCAAGTGTTATGCCTCTGTAATTTTTAGTTATTTTCACCAACACTCCTAATTCCCATTCATCAGGTTCTACCTCTTCAAGCAACATTCTACAAAATAATCTTGTAAGTAGTCTGGGAGTCACTTCATTTTCGGCCAGTATCATCTAGGCAGTTATTCCGTCGTATCCAGGGATTTCAATCTGTTTATTTTTTTTTTTTTTAGGATAGCTTCGACTTCCAAAACACTGAATTTATTCGTGGGCATATCAAGGTCTTCATCAGCTTCAGTTATATGCATCAAATTATTCCCTTCATATGTCGTATCCATAACCTCACTAAAGTGTTCCTTCCAACGTTATCTTTCTTCATCTTCTGTTGCTATAACAGAGCCATTTCTCTTTTTAATGGTTATATGCTTCTTCTTTTTTACTCCAGTTAAGATTTCACTAATAGTTCTATGAGCAATTATCACGCCATAGCTACTTCCTGAATTCATAGCTTTGTCAGCCTCATCTGCTTGACTGTCTAAATGCTTTCTCCTCACTTTCAATACTGGAATACTTAGCATGCTCTACCTTGTAATTTTCATTACTTCCTCGAAAACTTTCAACAATCAATATCTCTCTTGTCTCCTTTTTATAGTATCTCAAGTATCATTCGATATTCATGACTTTCTCCTTGTAACTGTTTGTCCCAAGACTTCCTTACCAACTGACTGATATATATTCTTAATATCACACCATTCTTCATAAATTGTCTGTTCTTCGTCTCTTAAAATTTCTAAGACTGTAAATCGATTCCTACATTCAATTGCAAATATTTCTCTGTGCTCTTCCTCAAGAACCTTAATTGTGTAAAACGTAGGTATTCTATCTATCTCTCTGTTGGGTGCTTTCAGTTTTAATTTCAGTGTGGCAATGAGGAGCTGGTGATCACTACCAATATCTGCACCTCCATAGCTTCTTACATTTTCCAGAGTCCTCCTTCTCTCTTTATTAATGGCAATGTGATCATTCTGATTTTTGCAATTGCCACAGGGGGAAGTCCATGTATACTTGTGGATGTCCTTATGCTGGAACAGAGTACCTCCAATGACAAGATTGTTTGCTGAACAGGAACTTATGAAATGTGCTCCATTTTCATTTGCAATTTCTCCAGGACTCTTGACACTCGTTATACTCTCTGTCCATTGATTATATCTTCCATCTTTACCATAGAAGTCACCAATTACAATTTTCATATCTCTCTCATGGATCTCATCTATTATCCTCTGCCATTTTTTCTTAGTATTAATCTTTCCTTTGTTCAGGGGAATCATTTGTTGGAGCATAGCAAACTATAATACTCACATTGCACTGCTTTGATTTGAACTTTGCTAGTAACAATCTACTATTTATAGCTCGCTACTCGGTTCATGCCTTTTCTGTTCTTGGTGTCATCCTCAGTCCTACAACTTTTCTTCCAGCTGCCTCTGATCTTCCTAGGTAAATATATATATTCTTTTGGTCTAAATTTTCCATACTAATACCCTTTCAACGGGTTTCACTTGGGGCCAAGAAATCCTAACATTATTTCACAAATTCACTCTCCACTTGCTATAACTTCCCATTTTGATTCATGGTTCTAACATTCCAATTACCCATTCTCTATATTTCTTTAGTATTTATAAACTAGGATATTATTAG
>NC_090747.1:47036752-47051752 GCF_036898095.1 Palaemon carinicauda | reverse complement strand
AGACCCCTTCTTATTGCAATGATGACTCTTTAGATTCATCTCCAATTTTTTTTTTATCATATGACGAAGAATTGAGAAAGATTCTTCTCTGATGAGATTCAGAATTTCTTTTTCTCAGATGTTCCTAAAGGATAAAGATAGGAGGGAAGCAACAATTACGACAACCTTCTCACCTAAACACCTTTATCGCATGAAAAATATATCCTTCTCATGAGAGTTGATCGAGTGGCTCATACTACTAAAGTGTAACAGACACATATTATGTAATGTTCCTGTAAAGTAAAAAGGGAATCATAAAGAATTCATATATATATATATATATATATATATATATATATATATATATATATATATATATATAATATTAATATATGAACAATAATAAAATAGTAACAGAAATAATAATAATAATAATAATAATAATAATAATAATAATAATAATAATAATAATAATAATAATTGTTATCATTTAACAATTCTAACAAATTCATTGTGTATATTGCAATGATACTCTTAATTCATGTTTAATGTTTTAAACAATACCAGCAACGTTATAAACAACAAATAATAAGAGTTATAATCTAAAGAGGAAGTCAAAATCTATACTCTACCTTCTATAATCCTTTATGTGGTACTTTGACTGGCCAGACAGTACTACATTAGATTCTTCTCTCTGGTTGAGGTTCATTTTCCCTTTGCCTATACACACGCACACACACACACACACACACACACACCAAGTAGTGTGGCCTATTCTTTACATGTTCTACTCTCTCTTCATGTACCGGACAACACTGAGATTACCAAACAATTCTTGTTCACCCAATCTGTTACTGCACTGTAATTTTTCAGTGGTCAATTTCCTCTTGGTAAGGGTAGAAGACACTCTTCAGCTATGCTAAGCAGCTCTTTTAGGAGAAGAACACTCCAAAATCAAACTATTGTTCTTTAGTCTTGGGTAGTACCATAGTCTCTCTACCATGGTCTTCCACTGTCTTGGGTTAGAGTTATCTTGGTCAAGGTTACACTTGGACACACTATTCTATCTTATTTCTCTCACTCTTGTTTTGTTAAAGTTTGGATAGTTCACATAAAAGTTATTTATGTTCATGATACTTTTCTTAAAATATTAAATTTTTCACTGTTTCCTTTCCTCACTGGGCTATTTTCCCTGTTAGAACCCTTGGGCTTATAGCACTCTGCTTTTCCTACTAGTGTTGTAGCTTAGCAGTTAATAATAATAATAATAATAATAATAATAATAATAATAATAATAATATAATGAGCATTATAAATGAGACCGACAGTACATAGTGGATAATTGAAGAATTCTTTAATCTTATGCTATTATATCTCATACTATTTACCTTTATGTCAAAAGTAATAAATTATAAGTATAAAACAGATCTCTTCAAATTATTAGTGAAATCAGTTATCGTGAAAAACATTATATTTATAATTACTTATATGATACTAATCATAGTGGGACTAACAAGTGTTTTTTTAATTATATGTTTTGAACCATTTTGTTTGCATTTCCCTTTACTCTGAATACAATGAAGTTTAAATATCATCCATTAAGTTGGGTTAGTTTAGAAAATAATGTTCCTATATAAGTTTCCCATTTAAGATAAACTTTTTCCTTCTCATTAACCCCCTCCCCCACCAAAAAAAAAAAAAATATAAGTGGCCCAACAATGTCGTATAGATAAGGATAAATTACCTTACAGGCCTAATTCAGATATTCCATTACCTACCCAATATTATGTCCAGTGGACTACATTTATTTCAGTTGAATACTTTGGTAGTTTTAACATTTTCGGTTTTATTTATTCGATTTTGTATAACTTAAAATATAAAATATTTTCTGAATAATTAATTATATATGTGCATTTTCATTCATGTTGTACTGTTTGAGTCTCATTTTGATTAATTGTAAATATTGACTCTCCACAATAGAGAGAAATGTTATTGTTTTTATTCAAGTTCAGGTACAAAGAAACAGAATGATATCATAGATAACTTTTATAATAAGAATATGTCCTAAACCCTATATACCTATATATATGAGACTTTTAGACAGAGTCTAATTCCGAGATCACTATTATCTTTTTCGTTGACGTATCCCTTATTTTTCTTTAGACCTATCACGACAATATATCTCTAACCGAGAAAATAAAATTGTAGTTAAAGGAAGGCAATAGGAGAGGATTTTTCGCCACATTTGCAAGCAACATAAAAATAATAATATAAAACCTCCTACCTTCTCCAGATTCTTTTTCCAATGACTTAGGCATGGTCTCTAACGTCCGTATGGTTATTTGTACTACAGTACTTCTACTTGCCTATTCCAAAGCCTTCTAATTTCAATTCGTAAGTCTTGGTAATTTTCTATATTTTCTCCTTCCTTATCTTCAACTGATGAGTAGCAAATTTTTCGTTGTCTTGTCGGTCAGTGGGACGTTCTTTTTCACCCAAGGGGTTAACTACTACACGGTAATTGTTTAGTGGGTACTTGCCTCTTGGTAAGGGTAAAAGAGACTCATTAGCTATGGTAAGCATCTCTTCTAGGAGAAGCATACTCCAAAATCAAACCAATGTTCTCTAGTCCTGGATTTTGCCATAGCCTCAGTACCATGGTCTTCCACTGTCTTAGGGTAGAGTTCTCTTGCTTGAAAGTACAATCGGGCAATCTATTCTATCTTATTTTTCTTCCTCTTGCTTTATTACGTTTTTATAATTCGTATAGAAAATATGTATTTAAATTTTGTTCCTGTTCTTAAAATATTCTATTTGTTCCTTGTTTCCTTTCCTCACTGGACTATTTTCCCTGTTAGGGCCCCTGGGCCTATAGCATCTTGCTTTTCCAACTAGGGTTGTAGCTTAGCAATTAATGATAATAATAATGATAATATTACTCTGTCCATGTTTATACTGTATTCCCAAATTAGTTTAGCCTGATAGTTTTTTACCACAGCATGTGGTTGACATTGTACCATTGGTAGTTATATTGTTTTTCATGTTTTCTACTGAGACTGCAATGGAGAGCTTTAACACCTTTATCATGTTGTTTCTGATATCAAATTTGAGTAGGAGCTGAACATTCACTTTCGATGGGGTTGATGGGTTCTTCTTATTCCATATATCTCATGGACTTTGACATGATGATAGTCTCGTCTATTGTTCGTGGAATATATCTTGTTCTTAAGACCTGATCCTGTGCTGCTATTTTCAACCTTTCAGTTTCCAGTTCATCTCTCTGTACCCACTGACATTTTTCACTACTGGCCAATTACTTTGTTTGTCTCAGGATTGTCCAGGCATTGGTTTTCTTTTCTATTCTTCTAGCCTCTTTTTTTTCTCTCTACTTATACAGTTCCGGGTCTACATCCACCTTTATCATATTTCTTCCCATCCAATTCTTAGCCATCCATCTTAACTGGACTTGATGCAATGTCCTGGTGTTGTGATATCGATGTTGACACAATCTTATATGCAAATGGGTCCTTTTCCTTTTTCACTTCTCGGTATATAGAGCCTTTCAATATTCACTCTTAGATGCAGGGCTGGGTACATGCTCTGTCCATGTTGTATATCTCTGACTTCTTCCACTCTACTATTCCATCGCTGTACCTGATTACCGGCACTTCTCAGTTGTTTATAGCATTTGCTATATTTCCAGGGTTAAGATTTGAATTTGAATAGCTTTGATTCTTTGCATGTATTCTCTTCTAATTTCCCGCTCATTTCCTGGTGTTTTATAGCTTCTCCCCCTATTTCTCAAAGGTATTTTAACTAATATCTAAGTTATAAGCCGAAGTTTTCCAACAAGGAAATTTGAATACTGAGGAAATGAAATACGGCTTTAAATAAACTACATGAGAAAACTAATGAATAAAGAACAAACCTTATCCATGACAGTCTCATAATTGTTACTACAAGTTACATATATGCTTATGTCGATATCTTATTTACATCAAAACCTGAAATTAAACTCTTTTTTTTTGCAAATTGATTTTTTTTTTTTTTTTTTTTTTTTTTTTTTTTTTTTTTTTTTTTTTGACAGTTAGGCCTAAATCCTGGCCACATCAACAAATTTGTAAACGCTTGAGGAAAATAAGTTTTACTCAGTCAAGAAAAGAAGAAATAAAACTGCCGACAGTCCGGATAAGATAATTTTCACATATTTTCTCTTCCTTTTTGGAGGATTTTTTTCTCATAAAAACGAAGATTTTTATGTCATATTCATATAATAATGATAAAAATTATCACAAACTCTTCCAAAAATGCTATTTTTTTTTTCGAAATGCTCCAGTCCATGTAACTTCTATACTTTTCTTGTAAACACCAATTTCTAGTGTGTTTTCTTACAAAACTATATTTTTTTCCCTTGCAGAGGACATGAAAAGGTGAACATTGAAGTGGAAGATGGTGGAATGCTGAAACTAAACGATGAGTTTAACTATATGAGATCAAATATAACAGAGGGTGATACTGACAAAGCAGCGGAACAGAGGAAAAAAAAGCATGGATAAAAGGGAAAAAAGTAACTTGACATGGTTTAGATTATTGAATACCTTTAAAACTCAAAATAAATATTTTTTAACAGTTATCTGGCCCATACACTTGGAAAAATTACAGGTGAGGATGGTTAAAGGGATTGCTGAAAAAATTATTTATGAAAGCAGGAAATGTCACGCTATAAGAAGAATTTGTGGTATATGTAATTAAAAAAAATAAAAAAATAAAAAAGGCTATGGAAGCTCGTCTGAAATATTATGACCATGTAAAAAGAATGAAGGAGGTGGACACAGTCAGGAAAGCTAAGAATATGCCAGTTATGGTGAGGAGTGTGGGGTGTTATTGAATAAGATTGATGGTTGTGATGAGGGGAAACATGGGTGAAATGGGACTTTGGGAAAAGATGTAAGGAATATGTGTATTGAAATAAGGGATTACAGCCATCACAGCAGATGTTCTAATTATTAGTTTTCAGTGGGACTAGGAAGGTCGAAAGAAAAAAGATCACGAAATAGTTCATTATTGCTGTGAAATTACAAAGAGGATTCGATATCAGAAGAATGTCATTAATATTTTATTAATACATAATTTCTACACAAAAAATCGACAAATTACCATTATCTATTTCGTAGAGATATGATTAATGCCACCAAATAGCTGTGTGTATTTAAATCTATGCTCTTAGTGGGACAATGTCACAGGCAAATTAGCAGAGGTCTTTTTTATATTGCTTTTGGAATGTTGAAAATTAAATATATGTGAGTACGAGATCATTTTTGTGTGTGTGAATATGTTAATTTCTTTGATATAAATTCTATTCAATAATAGAAAATACCTTCATTTTTAACGATTCATGCCCTATTTTTTTCTATGAAATACCGTGGCATACATGACTTACTTTCTAAATTATATATATACATTACTGTATGCATGCATTCTCGTTTCTTTCTCTGTATACTTAATATTGATTAAAACTGAATAAAAGAACCATATAAATATGATTCAAAAGTTTAGAGTATTTTTATTAATATCTCATTTCAGATATAAAGAATCATTTCGATATACACGGACTTAAATTTAAGCAATAAAAGCTTTTTACGCAGAACAAGTAAATTAACAAATAATTTATCTAGATAAAAAAAGGTGAGTTATAGTTGATTTCGACAAACAAACGAAGACCTTAGAATATTGGTTTGACCTAAACCAACAAACCTTGTTTACTCGAGAGGGACAAGTGGTTGAAACTCTCAGCATCTTTATTATGAAAAAAACAAACTTAGTCAACAAAGAAACTGGAAAAAAATTTTCGTTTCTTAACATTCCAAAAATTTAAGATAAGTTTCCAAGATTCTATTTAATGGTATAGCCAGTTCTTTCTGTCCGTCGCCGGATGAAGGAATTCTGGTAATCTTATTTCAAGGGTAATTCTATGGTCTTATTTTGATGGTGATTTTATGATTTTTGCTAAAGTCAAGAAAGGATATTTGTTTGTATAAAACCTTTTTCACAAATAAATTCACTGTATATTTTTCATGATATGTGAATAATGTAATTAAGGCGATACAAAAAATATTTGTCTATGATGAGTAACTAGATTTTTGCATGGATCTCTCTCTCTCTCTCTCTCTCTCTCTCTCTCTCTCTCTCTCTCTCTCTCTCTCAGAAAGACATTAACACCCATTATTAATGACCAAACTCTACAATTTACCCTTCGGTAAGCGATATCAAGAAAACATTATACGCATTGCTCATAGGCATGAATGTTTGATGAAAATGTAATACTAAATGCTTATATTCCTTGATAGAAAAGGGATAATGAATACTTGTAATTCAATTTAGTTTTATTTTGTGCCTACTGTGCGAAAAAAAAGAAAAAAAAATTATTTGTGAACTCTTATACGATTTTCACCTTACAGAAAAAATTAGGCACAGTGTCAGTAGAGAATCTTCAAGTTTTTATTTCTTAATATCTTGTTATGAATGATGATTATTATTAGAAACTAGTTATCAGTAAAGTTATGATAGTTAATCATCACAAAGTATATTATAAAAGTTTAACGATAATAAACAAATTTAATCTATGATCACCTGAGGTAATGTAATTAAAGAATTAAGTAGATAGTTTATCACTAAGAACCAAGGATAGGTCACACTATAAAGCATAAAAAGTTGAATACTTATTTCTTTATTTATGTACAGTTCCTGGATATGTAAAATTATACTGATATGTATTAATATGTATCTGTATTGTTTTTATGTGTCTTTCTTTGAATGGTTTCATGATTAAGCGACACTTTCATTAAATAAAAACACCATAATTATTCAGAAATGCTTTCAGTGAACAGCACTAATGTCTCTCGCTCAGAAACCCAGTTTACTACAAAGTGGATATTCAAATTTTTTTCCGCTATGTTTATGGAGGCCTTTACCTGGTATTATGCAAGAGCATTGCTCAGAGAGGAATGCTAATGGAGGCCTTTGGCCGAATTATTAGTGGTTATCACAGCAAACATTAAACCGTTGGGTTGTTGGCAATAATGAATTGTCATTGACTTTCATCTTTCTTCGTGGCTGAGTGGTATGGTCAAAGCCGTACAGTACAAGTATCCGGGACGCGAATTTTTTTTTTCCCAAACTATACTGCAATAAGGGGCGGGGCTTTGGGAGCTGAAAATAGATTTAGAGGGTAAACTCCTCTATTACGGCGCCGTTCTCATTTGATGGGTAACTGCTTCATTTACGTTGTGATCTGAAATTCTTATATATAGACAGCTTGATAATAATAATAATAATAACAATAATAATAATAATAATATTAATAATTATATATATATATATATATATATATATATATATATATATATATATATATATATATATATATATATATATATATATATACACGCACACGTATATATTATACACACAGAGACACAGATATATATATATATATATATATATATATATATATATATATATATATATATATATATATATATATATATATATATATATATGATCTAACATAGAGTGGGAAAATATGCTCTTAATTAAAGTTTTAAAACCAAATGATACTATCATTGGTTAATTTTCAAGAGTGTGCTTGTGTTAGCAATGATATCCCTAACAGTTTCATAGTCGATTTGTGCCAATAGCCTACCTTTTCAATGCAAATCGTCATCATTTCTTCCATATTCTTTGCAATAAGTGAAGTTTGTGGAATGTTTATAATATAGAAAACGAGTGATGTCACTCAACGCCTTTTACTAACTGCATAGTTGTGTAACTGTATTCACGAGGATTGCAAATACAGGTATCTATGACTACTTTTTATGATAGAAATAAAAGAAAATAATAATAATAATACAAATAATAATAATAATAATGATAATAATAATAAAAAAATAATAATAATAATAATTATATTAAAAAACATTATTTTATTGACACAGAAAAACAATTACATCATTCATATATACGTACTGAACATATCACATCATGAACATTACATAATTCATGATAATAAAATATCCATATTAAACTACCACTTAGAAGATTTATTTTGACCAGTTTTCTCTTTATTGGCAACACACTGACTTAGGGAGTGAGGAGCTTTTCTTGGTCTCTTTTTTGGCATCATTTGACTTCTGTCTGCTATCGTAGGCTTTTTCAATTCAATGTTGGCAGTGTCTTTGAACTTACATCTGGAATGAAGATATCTCCTCCCCCCAAGTATAGTTGATCGACGACTAACTGCAGCAGGCTGAACTTTGATGGCTGTTTCCTTTTTTCGACACAATTTACTTTTCTTTGAATTAGGCAAAGCCAAGGATGCACCTGTGTACTTCCCAAAGGTTTTCAGGGCACCAGCAAGAGCAGAATTAGTTTTTATACAGTTAAACTGTTTTATATATATATTTCAACTGGCTCAGTCAATTCATCGGGGTTTTTTCTCAGCATTTCTATGAGATGTGTGGTACAACTTTGAACTGCAGCTTCCAGTGAAGCAAGTTTATCAGCACTAGCATTGGTGGTGTCGTCCTTCTCAACATCAAGATGATTGTCGCTCCCTTCATTGGACTGATTTTGCTGTAGTTTCTGAGCATTCAGAGATTCAGAAGGAAAACTACTGCTACTTTCCATCGGTTCAGCAGACGACTCTGTGGATTTTAATGCATCGCCACCGTTGTTCATGTACTCTGCAGTCACATCTATTGGCATTCCAGCAATGGGCAGGGGTGTGAGCCATCCTGGACGAACATTCTTTTGTCCAGTAGCAAGGAAAAGTAAGTGTTCACGTTGGTGTGGATCCCTCAGGGGAAGAAAATTTAGTGATGATTCACCAAAATGTTTTACAATAGCATACTGGTGCTTGCATGGGGCACCATTCCTCCCAGCCACGCATGTGCAAGTCAATATTGAAGTATCAACATATTATAATATGTCATGTTTTGATTGGCTTTTCACTTCATAACTGTGGGCACCAATCTTCGTGATACTATCTTTTTGGATTGATGATCCTCATGGGAGAAATCTCTTGGAAATAGTGACATCCACACGCCCATTGGCAAGGTCTGTCAGACGACGTTCATAATAAGATGGTAGTCGTGTGACCAACAAGTCCAGTAATTGCACAATATTGTATGAACGGACACATTCAAAAATTTGATCTTTGAGAATTCTCATGGCTGCTTCTGCATAATTGCTAGTATTGTTCCCACGGACAAATAAGTCATGCCGGTAACACACAGCCCATGCCTGATGACGGTCATACAGCTTCTTGCAGTGGGCCAAATAGTTTGGGTACAGGCATGCTATGCTATTAGCCTGTAGCTCAGCATAAGCCTCCTCAAGAGCTTGAATACTATCGGCAAATGTCATTTTCTTCAAAAGTAAAAGCAACTGAGGACGATGATCCTTTCTGATATTGTTCTTCCCTTCCCTCAGGAACCTCCAAACTGCCTGAAGCAAGTGAAAAACACAGAGAATCAATGTTGCCTCAGGAAAGACATTATGAAGACTCTGCCTTTCTGCCTCACTGTCATCAGACAAGAACACCAAAGGTCCAGTCGAACCTCGACCAAAAAATGCATCTTTCGGTATAATCTCTAGATAAAGCTTTAAAGCATGAGTTATGCAATCCCGTAACTCAGATGTGACAATGAGACAACCAAGAGGCAAGCCGCCTGCTGTACTGTGGGTCAACATCATGAAGATTTGACAATCGTATCTATCCATACCTCCTGATACATCGATAAACACAAGTTCCCTACTGTAGTCATGATACTGGTGCACACGTTTCATTAGTGGTGTACAAAGAGCAATTGCAATCTTGCCATCTATGTCTTTTATTTTACTATAAACCTCTCCTTGCTCACTAATGTAACTTGCTATGGCTGATTCCAAATCTTGCTGCATCTTCTGCCCACTTGCAGCACCCATAGGCTTTGTCAAATATCTTCCTGTACAGCCTGAAATAGATTAGGAGTATTTATTAGCAAATCAGATAAAAAATAACATGTAATTTTTTTTTTCATTTTATTTTACACTTTTTTTTTTACAGTACACCCTTACACACCTAAATTGAAATAACTGAACTTCTAATAAAAAAACTGGATTTTAATTCAAAATAACTGAACTTCAGTTTTTATCAACTTTATTATCAATGCACAGATGACTGAGGTCTTTAATCTTCTGTGTATTAATCTTACCTGTGACAAAACTGTATATCAGGACAATTGGCACGATCTGCAGCTTCATAAACGTAATCGTTCTCATGCTGTAGTTGCATATCCAATTTATGTGTATTCAGTGCAGATGCAGGAGAATGGCCTTTGGCATATAGCTTTGTAAAGATCTCAATGGTCTTCTCACTAACGTCTCGATGCTTAAGGGTATCTGCACTATTGATCATATGGTTATGAATGTGCTTGATCTTGACCACAGTTGGATAAGTCGGCAGGTGAAGGTCTTTATTTTTGGCTCTAAAATGGAAAAGTCATAGATTTCAATTAAATGAAAAACTAAAGCAATATGTCTAAAAAATTTATGTTTTAATCAAAATTAAGTACATTACTTTTCATACTGGATATAAATGATATATTTTTTTTTCCTAAAAGCAAGGTCGTTGCATATGCAGCTGATGCTACGCTCCCTGCCTCAATTCTATCTCCTGAATGTAGATCTGAGGTTGCTGAATCCCTTAATAGAGATCTAGCTAAAATTAGTGCATGGTACAAATTATGGGGCATGAAGTTGAGCTTTAACAATACTCAAAGTATGATTGTAACTAGGTCAAGGAGAATTGGGTCCTCGACATCAAGATCTCAGCATTGATAATGTTTCTTTTAACTCTATACAGCTCATTTAAAATTTTAGGTGTGATTCATGATTGCAAATTTGCCTTCGAGAAACATTCTGTTTCTTCAATTACACAAAAATTTGGCCTACCGAGAAAGTCTTTCAAGATGTTTGGTAGCAATTGGTAGAAATGTTTTAATTCTTTCATTCTACGTTGTTTCTCTTGTCTGGTTTTCAACTGCTGAATCTCAGCTTACTTTCCTGGACAAAAACTTGCTGTCTATTAAATTTCTTATTCTTGATCTGGTTATTTATCTTTGGCATCGCTGTTCAATTAGTTTTTTCTGTATGTTGCATAAAATTTTTCATAATTCTGGCCATGCTTTGTAATGAAATCCTCTTATACTGTACCATGCTGTTCGTAATACTTGGCATGCAGTTAGTTCTAATAGTCAGACCTTCTCCATCATGAGGTTCAATACTACACAGTATTTTAAAGTTTTATTTCAGCTGTGACAAGAGTCTCTCTCATAGTTTATATATGATATTTCTATTTTAACTTTCACCCTGATCGTTAGGTATGTTATATTCTGTATTTATTAATACTCATAAAATGTATTTATTTCCTTTCCTCACCGTGTTATTTATTTTCCCCTGTTGGAGCCCTTGGGTTTACAATATCCTGCTTTTCCAATTAAGATTGTATTTTAGCTGGTAATAATAATAATATTTGCACTATGTACCCTTATCAAGGAGACTATTCCAGGTATCCACTAATCTTTACCAAACCAGTTTTACCTGTCTCTTCTAAAACAAAATTTCCAATTCACATACGTTGCCTCTAGTTCATTCTTGACAAGTTTTTTCTAAAATTATGCTTATACCGCCCTTGAACCATTTGGATACCTAATTGATGTCCCCTCGATTTCGACGTCTTTCCAATGAGTCTATGTAAAGTCTCTTTAATCAACTCTCATATGAAATATTCCTGTTATTACTAATTGTTATTGTTGTCATTCTTTTTACTCTCTCCAAAAAGTCAACATCCATCTTTAAGTAAGGTGATTAAACGATACTAGAAGGGTTTCCCCAATGTTGTCATATTCCTGATCTTTAGTAATTGAATGAGAATTCTGGTTATTTGGGATATTGCCTGATTGGACTTGCGAAGATCTAACATGACCACAACTGACATCTTCTACCTGGGTAACTCTGAGTTGACCTGGGGTAATCTGACCTAACGTCTTATAACTGGGTTATCCTACTACACAGGTGTATGGGTGATCTCTACCCAAGCCTCCCTATAGACTAATTAGTGAAACTTACCTACTGAATTTTCCAGGTATCCTTTTAACAGTCAAATTAAGATTTGCTGGACAATTTGTGTTCTTAGATGAAGTTTTCTGATTGGCTGTCAATGAATGTGGTAATGTCTTGTTCTGACATCGATAAAAGATTTTGAAAAGGTTGGCCAAACCACTGATAGGTTTTGTTGCTGCTACACGAAGAGTTATCATACTAATCTGTTGGTAGTGGTTGATCCAACGTCTAGCATTTTCTTCGGTACAAACAGCTATTCTGAACTCCGCGTCGTATCCTTGTTCCACGACTTCATACTTGCAAATGTGGTAATCATACCCAGGTGGTAAGGAATCCTGCAACCAGCAGGTAGAGTACGATTGTTAATAGCCATTACTTTAATAAAACTGTTACTTAAGATATGCATTCGAATATGTCAAAAACAAAGCCCTGCGATTGTCACTGAATGTAAGAAAAGATATCATATATAACTTCATCCCTTGAAGCATCTGATATAATTGGCATTCAGTAGGGTGTAAAATAAAGTAAGCTGTAATGGCAATTATACATTAAACAAGTTATGAATACTTACATAAAGTTCTCGGTAATTTATTTCGGAAATAATTTCCGTTCCTTCTTTTGAACAGTCAAAATTACACTGTTTTGTCGACGTATCCATAGCTGATGACTTACAAATTAAGAAAAAAACACATTGCAAAGTTGACAATTTTTTACAATTCTTATTCATCGATAAGGGTAGGTTACTGTAACAATGAAAGCATAATTAGATATAAATCTTGCGATTGATAGTATAGATCTGAATTATGTGATATCTGGGTTAATGAAATATTCTTCTTAAATATAATTATAATAATAAGTACTAGTTTTATTTCTATCATAAAAAGTAGTCATAGATACCTACATTTGCAATCCTTGTGAATACAGTTACACAACTATGCAGTTAGTAAAAGGCGTTGAGTGACATCACTCGTTTTCTATATTATAAATATTCCACAAACTTCACTTATTGCGGAGAATATGGAAGCAATGATGACGATTTGCATTGAAAAGGTAGGCTATTGGCACAAATCGATTATGAAACTGTTAGGGATATCATTGCTAACACAAGCACACTCTTGAAAATTAACCAATGATAGTATCATTTGGTTTTAAAACTTTAATTAAGGGCATATTTTCCCACTCTATGTTAGATCATTATATATATATATATATATATATATATATATATATATATATATATATATATATATATATATATATATATATATATATGTGTGTGTGTGTGTGTGTGTGTCTCTGTGTGTATAATATATACGTGTGCGTGTATTTTATATATATATATATATATATATATATATATATATATATATATATATATATATATATATATATATATATATATATATATATATATATTCATTATTATAATTATTATTATTATTATTATTATTATTATTATTATTATCTAGCTGTCTATATATAAAAATTTCAGATCACAACGTAAATGAAGCAGTTACCCATCAAATGAGAACGGCGCCGTAATAGAGGAGTTTACCCTCTAAATCTGTTTTCTGCTCCCAAAGCCCTGCCCCTTATTGCAGTATCGTCTGGGAAAAAAAATTTCGCATCAGGGACCAAGGTTTGAAACCTAGCCTGTCAGATACTATAGTCTTTGAGTGATTTCGCCCGGAGCTCTTTTCCCGAGGTCGTTAAGAGAATCCAGACTTTGATGTATCAATATAAATGGTGTATTTGTAAATACGAAAAACACGTTTAAATCTACAAAATTAATCGAATGTCAAGTCAAAACAATTCCCATAAGCTACGATGGTGAAGCTGGGATGATTTTAATTCTAAAGTACAAAAAAACTAAATTCGACAGGTATATGTACAGAAAAATTATCATAAACTTGTATACTTCTTCGTGGCTGAGTGGTATGGTCGATGTCATAGTGGTATCCTGGTTCAGGGTTCGAAACCCGGCCTGTCAGATACTATAGTCTTTGAATGATTTCGCCTGGGGCTTTGATCCCGAGGTCATTCAAAGAACTCAAACTTTAATGTATTAGTATATATGGCTCATTTGAAATATAAAAGACTCGTTTAAATGTGCAAAGTTTATCATCAATCGAATGCCAAGTAACAAACCTATCAATTAGCTACGATGGTGAAGATATGTTGATTTCAAAAGTAAATACAAAAAAACTAAATTCGACAGGTGTATGTACAGAAGAATTGTCGTCGACTTTTATCTTTCTTCTTGGCTGAGTGGTATGGTGAATGTCATACAGGTATCCAGGACCAAGGTTCGAAACCCGGCTAGTCAGATATTATAGTCTTTGAGTGATATCGCCTGGGACTCTGATCCCGAGGTCGTGAAGAGAATCCAGTCTCATGTATTAATATATATATGGCTTATTTGAAATATGAAGTACACGTTTAAATGTACAATATATATATATATATATATATATATATATATATATATATATATATATATATATATATATATATATATATATATATGATGCCGTAACCTGGAGGGCTCCATCAAGGGAAAATAGCCATGTGAGGAAAGGAAGCTGGGAAATAAATTACAAGTGAAGTAATAAACATTATATTTTAAGATCGGTAACGTCATTAAGTAGATCCTTCGTACATAAACTATAAAAACTTGAAAAAGGTAGAATAATATATATATATATATATATATATATATATATATATATATATATATATATATATATATATATATCTATATATACATGTATATATATATATATATATATATATATATATATATATATATATATATATATATATATATATATATATATATATATATATATAGATACAAGT
>NC_090747.1:47014252-47031752 GCF_036898095.1 Palaemon carinicauda | reverse complement strand
GAGGAAGTGAATGGCCCTAGGGACTAGAAAGTTAGTATCATGCTGAAGGTGCATTGCAAAAAGTAAAAGGATTTTCTTTTCTAATAAAACTACTAGGAAATTGGTACTTTCCTGTATTTTCCTTCCTCGTATTGTCCACTCTTGAATCCCATGGCCGTTCGACATCTATAAGTGGGACTTTTTATTCAAGCGTGATTTGAGGGAAATTAAGTTAAAAAAAAAATCAAAATGTTCAGGAATGAAGGTAACATCAAGCAGCAGTAATGAGAAGGCATGTACAAGAAGTACTAGGAAAGAAATCTATTATGTGTGGGATGAAAAAGGTAGCTGGTGATGGGGTAAAGACATTGAGCAAGCAGTGAATGGTAAGAAGCAGACAAATAAGGTACAAGAGGAGAGAGATAGATTTATATAGGAAGGCGTGGAGGTAAAGAAGATAGTAGCCCAAGCTAAGGCTAGTTCATAATGCTGATATGCATAATGAGCTCGGAACGAACAAAATGTTCAAACTGTCAAAAGCAAGAAATAGAAATACGCAAGATATTTTACTCATCAATCAAATGAAAGACAGAGATGTTGTGGTACTTGGAAAAGTAGACATCTTGAAGCTATGTAAAGAGTGTTCTAACAGCTAATAAATAAAGAAAATAAAAGACTAGTAAGAAAAGATGAATATGGGCATGTTAATGGGGTTTTCTAGGCAAGATTTTGTAGATGCGCTGGAAAAGGTGGAAAATGGTATGGAAACAGGAACACACTTGATCATTACGGAAACATGTGAAGCAATAGGAGATGAGGTGGTAGATATTTTATAAGATTTGATAATAGATACTTAGAAAAGAAAAGATAATAGAAGAGTGGTATATTGATTCCAGATTTCAAAGGTAAAGTGGATGTTCAAGAGTGCGGTAACTACAGGGGTATCAAACTGGTGTCCCACTCCAGGAAGAGTTTGGAAGGGATAATGGATAGCAGAATGAGAGGAGAATTTGAAATAGGAAAAGGGCAAATGGGATTTATGAAAGGAAGTGGAACCACAGATGGAGTCTTTTGTCTAAGGTAACTGCTGGAGAATTTCAAGGAAAAGCAAAGAAATTTACATTTGTCTTCATAGACATTGAAAAGGCTTATTACCGAGTCTCAAGGGAAAAAGTATGGTGTTGTCTGAGGAAGGATATAGTCCCAGAAAAGTATGTGGCTGATCCCAGGTGTATACCAGATTGAGGAACATTACTGGAGAGACGAAAGGATTTGAGGTGAGGGCAGGATTGCACCAAGGATCAGCACTTAGTACAATAATTTTCAATATAGCAATAATTGCTCAGACTGAAGAAGTTAGAGAGACAATGCCATGGAGGATATTGTATGCAAAGGTTATCGTTGTTTGTGCTGAGAGAAGGAAGACCTTGAAATTATGGTAGAAAGGTGGAGAGGAGCAATCCAGGACAGAGGAAAGATAATAAACCGGTTCAAGACAAAATATACGTGATTCACCAATAAGGGCGATGGTAGAGAAAGTATTAGGTTAGGTGGAGGAGAATTAAAGAGAATAGACATGTTTCAGTACCTGAGATCCATAATCAGTGCCAGTGGAAGTATTAAAGGGAAAGTTAAACACTGTATACAGACAGGCTACAACAACTGGAGAGCTGTGTCTGGAGTTCTTTGTGATAAGAGAGCGCCACTAAGGCCTAAAAGAAATTCCACCAGACAGTCGTAAGAACAGCAATGTTCTATGGTACAGAGATAGCAAACCTAAGGAAAAGTGATAAGAAAAAGATGGATGTAGCAGATATTTGATTAATTAGGTGAATATCTGGATGTCAAGAGCTCATACAGCGAAACAAACCAGACGAAGAAAGGAAATAAGGAAACTAATAAACTATATAAGAAGTGATGGAGAATTTTTAAAAGTGTGTCTCAAAAACAGTAACAACATTAAAACCTATATTTCTTATATAAACTATAAAAAGACACTTGCTGTATATCAGCCTGTTCAACATAAAAACATTTGCTACCAGTATGAACTTTTTGAATTCTACAGATTCAACTACTCGAATAGTCAGGACATTCGACAACTTGTTCACAGACTCACAGCTGGAATAAAACTTCTAGGATACTGTGTAGTATTAAGCTTTATGATGGAGAAGGCATAACTATTATAATTAACTTCATACCTAGCATTATGAACAAGATGATACTATACGGGAAGATCTGAATGTAAAGAATTGTCAGATATATTGAAAAATCTTATACAATATTCATAATGAAGTAACTGTATGCAGTGCCAAAGATTAACATGTAGACCAGGAATAAGAAAGCTAATAAAACATAGGTTCTTGTCCAACAAATTACGATGAAAATCAGCAGCTTCATATCACACAGAAGAGCACTACTCGAAACAATATAGAATGAAATTATCAAAACACTTTTTGAAAATAGATTGATCACCAAAAATGCAATATGACCTTCTCAGTATACCAACTTTTTGCGCATTTGAAGAAGACACAGACCTAATGTCTTTCTGAAAAAAAAAAAAAAAAAAAAAAAAAAAAAAAAAAAAAAAAAAAAAAAAAAAAAACATTATCAATGCTCAGCTCCAGATGTTGAGGAGCCACTGCCCTGTACTCACATCATTTAGTTAATCCTCCTCTACCCTTTCTTATCTGCTTATATTCCAAACTATGACCAACCTGTGGACTAATTCCAACCCAATAAGCTTAGAAAGGCCTTTTAGTTTATCAATCGATACCAGTGATTTTATATCTTAAAGTTGACATGAGTCTTTCAGTTTCTATATATTGAACGTTTCGAAACAATTAAGGGTTCTTATAATACAACAATATGTTACATAACATGATTATTTAGTATGAAGGTAATATGGTTTCTGCAATGTCAGACATTATGTATGTGATTAAAATCAATGGCTATTCAGAGTACAAAAATTGTATTTTCTTTTTAGTTTTATTTGCTAATTCTAGTTTGTATTAGTATATAAATCAGAAATATACTCATTATATGTATTGACATAATTAATGTTTCACCCTACTTCTACTATTAGGTTATTGTGATTAACACATCTCTTTTCATCGCAAAATATCTCTGATTTTAATATTTTCAAACCAAGTTTTCGAGTCAAGATAATAGATTTTCGCGGTCGTTGGCTTTTAAACCACGAGGGAAACTTGGTGAAAAATTGACTGGCGATTTGACCATGAAACATATCCCAGGAACAAAAACATTCATATTTTGCAATTCATCAGAACAAGTTTTCTTTTAAAGATTTCTTTCTCGAGATATAGATGTGGACGATGAGTTCGCTAAGAGGAAGAGGGGATACTGACTAGAAATATGCCGTTTCACAGAAAATACAAAAATGTATTATTATTATTATTATTATTATTATTATTATTTGTTAATCGGAATCTATAGAGACTTATGGTTTTATAATGTAGAGTTCTTGATAGGATCCAGCTTCCTTATTAGTCCATCTGTTTCCTCACTATATGCAATTTTCCAAATAGCACACACTTTTGCACCAGTCATAGTGCTATACTGGCTCCCACTGTACCTAGTGCGTGTAGCACAATCATACATAGTAACGACATTTTTTTTTTTATTATTATTATTATCCTTTGTTTCCTCGCTCTCTCCTCGCACTGACAGGGAGGGACCTGAATAAACATTCCTGTTTTTCTTACCGGTAACTGTTAACAGAAATGGATGTCAGTTGAACATGAAATTGCCTGTTAGGTTTCATGTCCTTATTGTTTGGAATTCATGTATACATAAGCTGGTGTTGGCCGTCTCACTACCTTCTTGAGATTCTTTTTCCATTACTTAGGTATGGTACTTAGTGATCCTAAGATTATTTGTATTACGTCTACCTACAATATCTACAGACTTCAGATTTCAATTAATATCCCCTGGTACTTTTTTTTTTCTATACTCCTTGGTCCTTCAGTAATACAACATTTATGAGTACTTCTTTCTTTTTTTTCTTGTCAACCAGATGTGTCTGACTGACTGATGTGCTTTTATTAACCTGCCTCAAACTATATAGTAATCCACGAGTGGTTTATATTGATCATTCTATACAAAAGCTTCAGGTTGATGTCCGTACCATTTTTTACTCCATTGTATTTTAAAATTATGTTCCACAGAGACTACAATGGAAAGTTTCAGACACTGTATCATGTTCTGAACCTTTACTGTTGATGTGGTAGATGGTGTGTTCATTTACCATACATTTTCTGCCCTTTTTATATGTTATTTCCGTCTATGGCTTGTTGAATATATGTTGTTCTCAATACCTAATCAAGTGCTGCAATTATCATATCTTTCGTTTCCTTCTTATATTCTCCTCTCTGTAGCCACACTCATGTTTCTTTACTGGACTTTTCTTCAATTTGTTTCAGTAATTGTCCATGAATTGCTTTTACTTTCCATTCTTCTTATCTTTTTTTCCAGTTATCTCTTTATTCGCTTGTGGGTCTTCATCCTCCTTTTTTTTTTCAAGTTTTCTTCTCTTACACTCTTTAGTCATTCAGCTTCACTGGTCTTACGGGACTTTCCTAGTACTCTCCTTTCGATTTTGACACAATTTTCTGTACTGATGAGTCGTTTTCCTCCTTTACTGTCAATATTCGATCCCCGGCTCAATGTTTACCTATAAATGTTGCTTAGCTCTGACCTATTCCATTTGAATACTGTACCCGATAACTGGCACTGGCCAGGTGTTTATAGCCTTTACCGAATTTCCAGAGCGGAACTTTTACTTCAATATAGATTTGATTCTTGATATGTAATCTCTTCAGATCCTTTCCTTAATCTCTAAGTGTTTTATCGCCTCTCATTCTATTATCCCGAGGTATTTGTAGCCTTCTTTGTGTATCTCTTTGATAATATTTCCACTCTGGCCTTATTATTTCTTTAGTCTTAGCTACTTCTCTGTGGATAGGGTTCACTTCCCCTTTGCCTACACATGCACCGAATGGTCTGGCATATACTTTACACAATCTCCTCTACCGTCAAAAACATCAAAATACTGACATTACCAAACAATCCTTCTTCACCTAAGGGGTTCAATACTGCAACGTAATTGTTCAGTGGCTACTTTCCTCTTGATAAGGGTAGAAGAGACTCTTTAGCTATGGTGAGCAGCACTTCTAGGAGAAGAACACTCGAAAATCAGACAATTGTTTTCTAGTCTTGGGTATTGCCATAGCCTCTGTACCAAGGCCTTCCACTGTCTTGGGTTAGAGTTCTCTTGCTTAAGGGTACACTAGGGTACTTTATTCTATCTAACTTCTCTTCTTTTTGCTCTGTTAAAGTTTTTATAGTTTATATAGCAAATATTTGTTTTAATGTTACTGTTCTTAAATTATTTTATTTTTCCTTGTTTCCTTTCCTCACTGGGCTATTTTCCCTGTTGGAGCCCCTGGGCTTATAGCATCCTGCTTTTCCAACTAGGGTTGTAGCTTAGCAAGTAATAATAATAATAATAATAATAATAATAATAATAATAATAATAATAATAATAATAATAATCAGAATTTGAACAGAGGATGATATGTTACAGAGACAATATATGTTGAAAAAAAAACATAGTATTTAACTGAAAGTTGTCTAATTGCCAAGACAAAGTTTAGTTTTGCAACGTACACGAAACTTGAACAATCTAAGATCTATGTGGCAGAATAGAAAAAAAAATGCTGAATAAGTTACTTGCAAGAAGACAATTAGGCCCTTAAACTAAAAAAGCAATGAAAGGTGTTTAATAGTTTACTAAACTCTTTTAGATAGTAGAATTGTTCATATAGTACATGCTTACTTCTTTGATAATTTAAAGAAATCGTGAATAAGTCCGTAATTCTTGTTTGGTTTTGATCTGAACCGAATTTAAATCGATATAAAAATAACTTAAAGGAAACATTTTCCTGTACTTATGTAGGGTAGAATTCCTGAATGTTGATCGACAGTAGATGGAGAATATTATATATATATATATATATATATATATATATATATATATATATATATATATATATATATATATATATATATATATATATATATACATACATATATACATATATATATATATATATATATATATATATATATATATATATATATATGTATATATATGCTGTATATATATATATTTATATATGTATATATATATATATATATATATATATATATATATATATATATATACTGTATATATATATATATATATATATATATATATATATATAATATATATATATATATATATATATATTTATATGTATATATAGATATATATATATATATATATATATATATATATATATATATATATATATATATATATATATATATATGTATATATATAGATATAGATATAATATATATATATATATATATATATATATATATAAATATATATGTATATACATACATATATATATATATATATATATATATATATATATATATATATATGTATATATATATATATATATATATATATATATATATATATATATATATATATATATATATATATATATATATAATATATATATATATATATATATATATATATATATATATATATATATATATATATATATATATATATATATATAAATATATATATATATATATATATATATATATATATATATATATTATATATATATATATATATATATATATATATATATATATATATATATATATATATATATATATATATATATATATATATATATATATATATATATTCCTTTTTTTGCTTCTTTGTGTGTGTATGTAAGCGGATGTGTATTATTCTATAATGAATAGGTTTCTTGTTGCAATATACAAACCAGAAAAACGTAGAATACACAAACTTAAAGTATATTTCGTTCACGTACACGGAATGCAATAAGATAATAATAGTCTTCCATTTTTTACTCTTCATGATCCCACATCAAAAGAGTCTCTCTCTCTCTCTCTCTCTCTCTCTCTCTCTCTCTCTCTCTCTCTCTCTCTCTCTCTCTCATGATGCTTCATGAGGTTAGAGTAAACAAAATAAACCCCTTTCATATAAATAAGACAGTTCATTAGTGATTTTAAAACAAGTGTAAAACTTAGAATTCATCAAGTCACATATTTTCATATTGACCAAAATAATTAACGATGGTGAAAAAGGATTGATTTCAATTCTAAGAACAAAAAACCTTAATTCGACAGGTATATGCACAGAAAAATTGTCATTGACTTTTATCCTTTTTCATGGCTGAGTGGTATGGTCAATGGCGTACAAGTATCTTGGACTAGGGTTCGAAACCCGGCAAGTCAGATACTATAGTCTTTGAGTGATTTCGCCTGGAGTTGTGATCCCGAGGTCGTTAAGAGAATCCAGACTTTAATTTATATATATATATATGGCTTATTTGAATAAACGAAAAACACGTTTATATGTGAAAGATTTATCATTACTTGAATGCCAGGTCCCAAACCTACCAATTAGCTATGAAAGTGAAAATGGGTTGATTTCAATTCTAGGTACAAAAACCTTAATTCGACATGTATATGTGCAGAAGAATTTTCATTGACTTTCATCTTTCTTCGTGGCAGAGTGGTATGGTCAATGGCATACAAGTAAAGGATACCAACATTCGACGTAGACCATACGCATAGAATTTTCTTGACGCGATGGTCGTAGTTTCTTGTTTACAGCGGTAGACGGCAACACGTCGGAGGGGCGACATTGAGCGTCGCGTCGGTCAGTTTTCTGCTCTTGTGTGCATCGTGTGGCTGTCCTCTGTTTGGTCTGTTATTAACAGTGCTTATTATTTTCCTTTTATCACGTTTAATTTTCTATTTTACGTATAATCATGGGTCCTAAAAAGCTTAGTTTTGGTATAGGTATTAGTAGTGGCGAGAAAAGCAAGAAGGTAATACTTTCATTAGAATTGAAGCAAGAACTTATAGAAAAACGTGAGCGCAATGTGCATGTGAGTGATCTGGGTAAAGAATATGGCTCGAATATGTCTACGATCTTGACGATCCTCAAGCTTAAGGCAGCCATTAAAGCAGTCAAACCGTCGAAGGGGATCACCATTATTTTGAAACTGTCGCAGCCCTACCCTTTAAAGAGAAGGAACGTCTTTGTTGCTATAGATAAAGGACAAAGACATTGTTGGTGATACGATCACTGAAACAATCATTTTTGAGAAGCCAGTGCAATATATTGTGATTTAAAGGCGACAGGCTCTAGGGGAGATGCGGGGGAGAGTTCAACCAATCCTTCAATGGAGGAATTCCAGGCGTCTCGCGGTTGGTTCGAGAAATTTAAGAGACGGACCGGGATTCGTTCAATTGTTCAGCACGGGAAGGCTTTAAGTTCGAACACAGAGGCTGCTAACGATTTAGTTAAGAAGTTTGAAAAGATCTTGGAGGATGAAGGCTACGTAGAGCAGCAAGTTTTCAATTGTGATGAAACCGGTCTTTTCGGGAAAAAGATGCCTAGTCGAACATACATCACCGCCAAAGAGAAGAAAATGCCTGGACATAAGCCTATGAAGGATCGGTTGACTCTTGCTCTATGGGCCAGCGCCAGCAGGGACTGCAAAATAAAGACGTTATTGGTTTATCATTCTGGAAACCCTAGGGCATTTAAGGCACATAGAGTCAATAAGGACATGCTGCATGTTTTCTGGCGTGCTAATTGTAAGGATTGGGTTACTAAGTATTTCTTTGTTGAATGGATAAACCTAGTTTTCAGCCCTGCTGTCAAGAAGTACCTTCAGGAGAGTAATTTGCCTTTAAAGTGCTTGCTTTGCTTGGATAATGCCCCCGCTTACCCCTCAGGACTCGAAGATGATATCATCGAGCAGTTAAAGTTCATCAGAGTGCTGTATCTTCCACCGAACACCACCCCTATCCTCCAGCGTATGGAATTGCAAGTCATCTCTAATTTTAATAAGCTCTACACCAAGCATTTATTTAAGCAGTGCTTTAATGTCACACAAAGCACCAACATACCTTTGCATGAATTTTGGAAGAGCCATTTAAATATCGCGCACTGCTTGAAGGTCATAGTTCAGGCTTGGGAGGGAGTAACTCGAAGGGCACTGAATTCAGCTTGGAAGAAGCTTTGGCCTGATGCTGCTTCTCACAGAGATTTTGAAGGATTTGGCCTCGAGCGTAACCCTGTGCTTGCCGTAGAGGAAGACGTAGAAGAGATTGTATCTCTTGGCAAGTCCATGGGTCTGCAGGTCGCTGAAGATGACATAACCAAACTCGTCGAGGAGCATCATGAAGAGCACACCACCGAGGAACTCAAAGAACTGCCTGCCATGCAGAATGATGAGTTCAAAGCGCAGTTGAGGGAGTTGGAGGATATCGAGGAGGTAGAGTACATATAAATTCGGCTACAATAAAAGATATGCTAGCACATCATCAACACGTGGAGGACTTCATTAATAAGTATCACCCACAGAAACTTCAGGTTTTCCGTGTAGTTTCGCAATTCGGTGATGTCTGCTTAACCCATTTCAGAAAAATTCTGAAAAGCCATACCAAGCAACTTTGTCTCGGTAGTTTTTTTAAAAAATATACGGAGCGGTCTAGTGATCGTGGTGAAGAGAAAGAAAGTGGAGCAATGAAAACTAAGATTTAATTGAGTGAAAGTGATGAAAATAAAAAAAAAATATAAAATAACATAAAATATAAAAATTTAAAAAAAAAATGAGCTAAATTAGGTTTAAGTTCACGTATTGTAAGTTAGAGTAAGTTATGGTACGTTATCGCAGTCACCATCTCTACCTCCTCGCAGACTGTCCGTCTACATCTGCAGAGCAAATCCTACCAATGTGTTGGCCTGTCTCTGAGGTAAAGTGACAATAAAAACCCATTTTTTATTTATTATTTCTTTATAATTATTCTTTTACATCTCTCTTATATATAATGCTATTTTATTGTTCTTATGTGTAATTATGTGTAGTGATTTATTAAGGAGTTATCATAGGTTTTTGGGCTTTAGAACAAATTATAAAAATTACAGTGTATTCTTATGGGAATATTTACTACAAAATACAATTGTTTTAAGATACGAAGAAGGTCCGGGAATGAATTAGGATCGTATGTACAGGTTCCACTGTATTTCTTATTTTAGCTTCGTTCTACAGAGACTGGTAGTTTATAGTGTAGGTTTCCGGTTTGCATCCAAATGTCTTTGGAGTCCATCACTTTCCTCACCATATCTGCTGTTTTTATTAGCATGTTTCTTTGCACTACTTTTGGTTTTATTTCGACTACTACCTCCTCAAGATTCCCTTTTAATGACTTAGGCATGGTTCCTAGTGCTCCTTGGATTATTGGCCGCACCTTTACCTTCATCTTCGATAGCCTTCTTACTTTAATTCAAATGTCCTGGTTCATTTCTGTTTTTCTCTCCCTTTATCTTCCTATTTTGAGACACACGTTACTGTAACATCTACGGGTGATACTGTTTTCGTTGCTTTGTCAATCAGAGGGATTTCTGGCCCCTGTGCTTGAATCACCCTGTCCGTTTTCATACTTTAGTTACAGAGTAGTTAGTCTAATCATGTTTATTATTATTATTATTATTATTATTATTATTATTATTATTATTATTATTATTATTATTAATCACAGAAATACAAAGACAATAAAGATTTTGCTGAATTTCCTATTGTTTTGATATTTATATGATTAAAACTTTTCTAATTATTCCACGTAATTCTTCTCATGACAAATGATTCATTTTAGGTCATTTGGTGAACTTGCAGACACTTCCAAAGCAAAGGTAGGACCATCTTGGTAATGTATCATCACCTTTGAGAAATAGCATAAGTCTTTATGGTTATTTTATTTATTACGTGTGAGGAATAGGTTTTTGAGCTATCAGGATACAAATTCTTTTTGCATCGAATAGAAAATGTTGAAATCATACGTGCTAACATTAAACCATTTCCAGGTATGACAAACCGCATATTACACTTAAACCCCCCCCCCCCCCTCCTTTGGAACTGCCTCAAGTCCCCAGTTTATCTCTTGAGATCATACAGTGGTTAAGGTGAGGAATGGCTTCTGATGCCTGGACTGGAATACTTCCTGGACTCGTAAATTATGGCATCAACACTTTGGATTGGATATTCCACACATTTTTATTGTGTCTGCTCACACGTAAAATGGCCTTGCTTGTCATGAAGACCGCAACATTTATCGGTATACTGTAGTTATCTTTCTTGCAACAAAGGTCCTTTTAATGATATTTTATGACCAGCTGATAGATGTGAAGGAGAGATAAGATATTTTACAACTGCAAGCAGTAAAGCAATAAAATGGAGATACCAAGTATTTGGCTCCTACGTACCTAAACCGAACGGTGCTCCTCAATTTCCTCTTTCATAGTTCCTTTGGTAGTTTCATAGGTTAACATATCTACAAAAACAGCAGTGCTTTTATGCATTTTATTTCCTTAAACTATCATAAAAATTTCCTCAAAAATATAGGCTTTTAGTGAAAGACTACATTCGGAAAATAGCAAGAAAAAACGTGCAATAGAACACATACTGACATTTTTTTTTAATTTGATCCAAGGATTAGCTAATTATCTAATAAAAAGACTTTAATTTCAGTAAATTGCCTTATCACTGTAAAATTATTATTATTATTATTATTATTATTATTATTATTATTATTATTATTATTATTATTATTATTATTATTATTATTATTATTATTATTATTATTAAAAAGGTCATACCATTACTGAATAGCACTTCAAGTAATGTGTCAAACTTATACAATTCTCCAATGGACGAAATATTTATAAGTTGCTAACTCCAGCCGATGTCAGTCCATTTTTAGGGAAATGGAGGTGTGTAAAGACAAATCATTGGACTCTTGGTTTTATTTCTAATACATTTCTGCTTAGTTATTTATAAATGAAAACAAGGAACTTTTCAATAATTTTTATTAATAAGTTATAAAATATTTAAAACTTTTGTTAATGTATAGTTTCATAGTTTTTGGATATTAAAGATAAATATTTGATATAAAAAGGATAAATCTTATATATATGCTGACAAGTACAGATATTACCGACAGAAAAGTTTATTAAAGACTATTAAAAATATAGAAAAGAAAAAAAAAATCTCTGATCTCTTAATAAACGAGAAAACTTGGCGTTTCTACTCAGCCATGACTATCCTGGATTACATCTTTACGAATATATATGTGAAATTCCACAGTATGTTTAACTAAGGATATTACAAAGAAGCTTAATAGATTTTTCATAAAAAGAGGGCTCCATTTAAGCATTTCACACTTGTAAACCAAAAGCTATAAATGATTATAATCATCAATTCTTGAATGCGAGGATTTTTTTTTTCATATTTAGAAAAAATAAAGATTCTTTCTTTTCAAAGCAGTTCCATCAAAAGAGATATTTATGGATTGAACACTCAGGTAGTTTTTTTTTTTTCAAACCGCCCTTGCAATCATTTATTAAACATACGTTATTGCATATATGAATTGATACTCTGTTCCTTTGACAGCAGTAGGATATTTGAATTCAAACTTCTATCTTTGAAAATGTTATATACGACCAACAATTCTGCAAATCTATTATTAAAACTACAAATTTCACACGCATTAAAGGTCTACTCATGTCAGTATAGAATTTCAATGTTTAGTCCAAGTGTGAAATGACCAGCCATGGATAACTAGTTGAATAATAATTGCAGAATTGTTTACCAAGAATTAAGTTTGTTCATGAGCATGGCAAGTGTAAAGTTAATGTTATTGAAGTCTTATCAAATAGCAGAGTACTCGAAGGGAATGTGTTATCCTACTTGTAGATTTTGTACTGCATAGAATAGTTAGAGATGATTGAAAAGGATTGGACTGCCTTGGTAATAGGAATTTAGCTGACTTAGAGTATGCTGAAGATTCTTCTCTTGCTCACAAAACACATCAGGAATTGCAATGCTTGCTTACCAGAATGCATGAAATTTCACACGAGGTTTGGCTAAAGATAAATAGAAGAGATGATGAGAACAGAGTATACATTGGAAGATGAAATATCATTGAAAGGAGGTTAATTAAGGACGTATAATCCTTTAAGTATTTAGGAAACTCTGATTTCTTATACAGGATATCTAGAATTGAAGTTTAAGTGAAAGAATGAAAAAAGCAAATCAGACAATGGCTATGTTAAGTAAAATTTGAAAACCCAATTGCATGAAATTACATATAAAAGTCAGACTATATATCAATTTAGTGAGATCGGTGTTACTCTATGAACATTAGTCATGGTGTGACAATGAAATAGTCTCCAATAGATTTAGTAGATATGTGACCAAAACCCTCCGAAAGATATTGGGAGTTATATGGCAGGACAGGAGTAGAAATGAGACTATAAGCGAGATTACTCGAGTGCCTTATGTGGACGAGATTATAATGAGGGGTAGATGGAGATGGATTTAGCATGCTCTTCGCACTCCCAAAGAGAGATTACATCACAAGGTAGTTACAACTCAAAAAGCTATGGAAAGAATTATGATGAGAATGGCACTAGGAGACTGAAAAACTGAAACAAGAATAGGAGAGCAAACTAAAGTAGAAGATATTCTCACAACATGTAAGAAATGATATTGGAGATGGATAGGCCAGATAAGGTGAATGACATATAATAGATGGACATTAGGAATAACAGAATGGGTCCTTATAGATTACAAAAGAAACAGTAGAGAAAACTGGCATAGAAAGACCATAAACACGCTATCGGAAGGACATGTATGAGGGCATTGTCATGCAGTGGCCTATTTATGGCTTATGATGATGATGATGATGATGATATATATATATATATATATATATATATATATATATATATATATATATATATATATATATATATATATATATATATATATATATATATATTGTATATATATATATATATATATATATATATATATATATATATATATATATATACATATATATATATATATATGTATATATTATTATTATTAATTTCTAAGCTACAACCCTAGTTGGAAAAGTACATTGGTATAAGTCCAGGGGCTCCAAAAGGGAAAATAGCATAGTTAAGAAAGGAAACAAGGAAAAATTAAATTTTTAAGAACAGGTACGACATAAAAAAAAATCTCCTATATACAGTAAACTATATACACTTTAACTAAACAAAAAGCTATGGAATGAATTATGATGAGAATGGCACTAGGAGACTGAAAAACTGAAACAAGAATAGGAGAGCAAACTAAAGTAGAAGATATTCTCACAACATGTAAGAAATGATATTGGAGATGGATAGGCCAGATAAGGTGAATGACATATAATAGATGGACATTAGGAATAACAGAATGGGTCCTTATAGATTACAAAAGAAACAGTAGAAAAAACTGGCATAGAAAGACCATAAACACGCTATCGGAAGGACATGTATGAGGGCATTGTCATGCAGTGGCCTATTTATGGCTTATGATGATGATGATGATGATATATATATATATATATATATATATATATATATATATATATATATATATATATATATATATATATATATATATATATATATTGTATATGTATGTATATATATATATATATATATATATATATATATATATATATATTTATATATATATATATATATATATATATATATATATATATATATATATATATATATATATTATTAATTTCTAAGCTACAACCCTAGTTGGGAAAGTACATTGGTATAAATCCAGGGGCTCCAAAAGGGAAAATAGCATAGTTAAGAAAGGAAACAAGGAAAAATTAAATTTTTAAGAACAGGTACGACATAAAAAAAATCTCCTATATACAGTAAACTATATACATTTTAACTAAACAAGAGGAAGAGAAGTAAGATAGAATAGTATGCCTAAATATACCCTCAAACAAGAGAACTCTAACCCAAGGCAGTGGAAGACCATAATACAGAGGCTATGGCACTACCCAAAACTAGAGAACAATGGTTTGATTTTCTAGAGTCCTTCTCCGAGAAGAGCTGCTTACCATAGCTAAAGAGTCCTTTCTACCCTTTCCAAGAGACAAGTGGCCGTTGAACAATTACAGTGCAGTAGTCCCTTGGGTGAAGAAGATTTGTTTGGTAATCTTAGTGTTGTCAGGTGTATGAGGACAGAGAAGAATATGTAAACAATAGGCCAGACTATTCGGTGTGCATGTGTAAGCAAAGGGGAAAATGAACTATAACCAGCGCGAAGGATCCAATGTAATACTGTCTGGATGGTCAAAAAACCCATATCTCTCTAGCGGTATTATTTCAACGGGTGGCTGGTGTCCTGGCCGACCTACTACCTACTTCTCGAAGAAGTCTCTGGCAGCAGGGTGACGGATTGGGTTTGAGGCAACAGACAAGCTTTTTCTTCATTTTATGCCCTCGATGCCTGGCGGATGATCTTACTAGAATCAGTATGAACCAGCAGGGGTCACTTGCCTTACTTAGATATGCACTGCGCATCACAAGAAACTGGTTATTCTTTGATGAATCTAGCCAATGAATTGTTTATGGATATAGTCAGTCTATGGAAATCAAAAAGGACAGAAAGGCTCCCAGCCCAAGGCGTAGCAGTGTGCTAAGAGTCTCCCGGTTAATAAATACTAAAGAAAAATTGAAATAGGGTATTGGAATGTTAGAACCATTAATCAGATGGAAAAGTTACAGCATGTGGAGAATGAATTTATGAAGGGTATTGATAAGGAAATCTTAGACCAAGGCAATATATATATCTATTCAGTAAGAACTGATAGAGTAGGAAGAGAAGTGGTTAGAATGATGATGACAACAAGAGCAGAAAATACATTAATAGTGTGGATAGCTGTAAATAATAGATTGTTGATTGCAGTTTAAATAAAAGGAACTTGGCAAAATTGAAAATGAGAATGAAGCCCATTCTATAAGTTTCTTCTCATCCGACAATCTTGTCATTGGAGATACTCTTTTCCTACACAAAAACATCCACAAATGTGGCAATTACAAAAATCAAATAGATCACACTGCCATTAATAACGAGAGAATGGGGGCTCTAAGGAATTTGAGAAGCTATACAGGTGCAGATATAGGTAGTGAATACCAGCTCCTTATTGCCACACTGAAATAAAACTAAAAGCACCCAACAGAAATGTAGATAGAATACCTATGTTTGATACAACTAAACTTTTAAAAGATGAGCACAGAGAAACCATTGCAATTGGATGTAGGAATCGATTTGCTTTCTTAGAGACATTAATGGAAGAACAAACAATTAGCGAATAATGTTGTGATATTAAGAACATATATCTGTCAGTGGGTATTGAAGTTTTAGCAGATGTGGTTACAAGGAGAAACCCATGGCCATCAAATGATGCTTGTGATACTATAAAAAAAGGAAACAAAGGCAGAAATTGATTGTTAAAGTTTTAGGAAGTATTGAAAATTACAAGGTAGAGCATGCTAAATATACCAGTATAGATATTGAGGTGAAAAGATCAGCTAGGAATGACTGGAGAGAATATTTACACAGTAAATCAGATAAGGCTGATAAAGCTAGGAATTAAGGGAGTGGCTATGGGGTAAGAATTGATTATAGAATTATTAATGAAATTTCGACTGGGGTAAAGAAGAAGCGTATACCCATAAAAAAGAGATGGATCTGTTATAACAACTCATGATGAAGAAAGGCAACGTTAGTTGGAACACTTTAGTAAGGTCATTGAATAGGAGATATGAAGTGAATAATTTCATTGATATACCTGAACCTGAGGAAGATTGTGATGTGCCCATGAATGAATTCAGTGTTTTTAAAGTCAAAGCTATTCCTAAAAAAAAAGTCGAGAGTTGAAAACCCCTGGAATACAATGGAATAACTGCTGAGATGATATTGGCTGAACATAAAGTGACTCCCAGAATTCACTCCTAGGAGTGTTGGTTAAAATGGCAAAACAGGGAGATCTGACTGATTGCAATAATTACAGAGGCATCACACTTACGTCAGTACTCAGGAAAATATATAGTTTGCTTAATCTAAAGAGGCTGGAGAGAAATATTGATGAAAAGCCGACATATAAACAAGTGGGATCTGGAAAATGAAGAAATTTTACTGACCAAATTTCCATTTAAGGACATGTTGTACAGCAATGTGTAGAATACAAGAGTACACTGTTGATGGCATATGTGAACTACGAAAAGGCCTTTGATAGTATGCACTGGTCCATTTTGTAAAGATACTGCATTATTATGGAGTTCCTCATAAATATGTAAATTTGGTTAAGTGTGTTAATGAGCATAGGAATTACAAAGTTGATGCTAGTGAAGTCTTATCAAATGAATTTCCAGTGAACAGTGGAGTACTCTAAGGGAATGTGTTGTCACCTATGCTGTTTATCCTCCTCATGCAGATGGTGGAAAAGGATTGGACTGGGTTGGTAATGATAAGTTAGC
>NC_090747.1:46979252-46996752 GCF_036898095.1 Palaemon carinicauda | reverse complement strand
TTATCCATACGATTCTTTTTGCATATGATGCCCTATTGTTTATGTGACCCTTGACGGTAGATATTGATTCACGCGCAACTACATATATGTTTAAATTCGTGATAATCTTCATACTATCTCTATAACAGTGGTATTCACTAATTTCTTCAGGAGAGCCAAAAGTTTAGGACATATTCAGAGTGCGAGCCACATAAGCCATATATATATATATATATATATATGTATATATATACATATATATACATACATATATATATATATATATATATACTGTATATATATACATATATATACATACATATATATATATATATATATATATATATATATATAATATATCATATATTATACATACATATATATATATATATATATATATATATGTATATATATATGTATGTATGTAAAATATGTGTTCGTGTGTGGGATCTAAATTCTATTTTTTGTGGGTTTCCAAAGACACTTATTTATAAAATAAAACTAGTAACCAAACTAATTAATAAGTAAATATTAAAATTCTTGGCTTTACTAATATAAAAGTTAAAATGAAATGGTAACTTCATTTAATTTTGAAATGACCGAGCGGTTTTTTCACTTTCTCCAAATTGTACTTGTAATTTGTCCCGGCTATTCTTGTTAGGATATCCAAATATCTATTAGTGACTATTTCTCTGTTTTCTCTTCGCAATATTTATAGTTGAAAATGTAATGTGCTCACAATATAAAACATCACTATATGCACAGTCTGCTTCAAAACTGGGTAGTTTATATTAGGGGCAGTATGCCAGAAATTTTCGCACCTGATTTTAAAATCGCCTTTAGCGTTTTATTTGCCCATAGTTCAACGATCTGAACCCACCGGAGAATGATCGGGGCAAAGTTTAGCGGGTATAGAACTTAAGGTTGAAACATACACATTAAATGGGGTCTCGATAAAAGTGAATAAGTCCTTGTTTTCATTGCCTCAAAACTCTTTTCCCAATTCTTTCAATGCATTCTTGAAAGTGACATAGCTCAAACATTGCAACATTTCTAAGGATTGCAAAATGCACAAATTGTTTGTCCGGTATGGAAAGTGATGTGATCTTGTTTTGAAATGCTGTGACTCCACCTACCATTGCAGCTGCTGTTTGCCTGTCTCATGTAACTTTAATTTTAATGCATTCAGGTGGCAGGCGAGATCAGTTAGAAAAGACAGAAATCTCAAGTTCAGGTTCAACTTTTCCTTTCCTTGCAGTGATCTCAAGAATTTGAGGCAGGAGACTCGAGAATCGTTCAATCAATCTGCCTTGAGATAATCGTCTCAAATCATTAAGCATCACTAAATCTCCATACTCTCCGTCATATTCAGCAAGAAGTTCACAAAATTGACCAGCTGCATTGCATTTTGATGTTCAAAATCTTTGGATTTTGTCACAAGTGCCTCCTAGTGAATTATATAATGGAATATCGCAAAATTGGGAATTTCATTTTCCTTCCTCATTAATCCAATGAGACCCTTTTCTTTGTCTCTCATGTTAGGGACACCAACAGGAAACACAAAAACCATGTTAGACCATAATAGGTTATTGTCAGAAAATACCCAAATAGTGCAGTCATAAACGTCTTCTCCTCTAGCTAAGTCATATAGTAGTAATAGGAACAATAATTCTTCCCAGAATAAGTGTATTATGGAAATCGTACCTAAATGCACATCTGTGCAGCATCCCTAATATCTGTGTTTTCGTTCAATGTAATGCTGAATCATCAAAAAGCTGATAGATTACTGATTTCTTTAGTCTTCGTCATTATGGTTTTGCCTTATATATTTTTTTGAAAATTTCATCTTTATTATCAAAACCACAATACATTTTCTCTTTTGATGTCAAAACACATTTTTTAACAATCTCTGCATCTGTAAAAGGTTTCTTAGGTTTTGCTAAGATCCATGCAATCATACGTTGCCTCTGTAAAATTATCTGCAACATATGAAAAGTAAAGAATTGCAGGGCCATTATATTCTGTTATTTTTCATCTGGCCAAAATAAATGAAAATTACGACCACGATTACTCAGTCATGGTTACTTGAAAGTCAATGACTTTGGTATGAGGTAAAAATATGGCTCTCCACTCATTTTTTTTTTTTTTTTTTTTTTGAAGTGAACTTAATTTCATGTAACCCTGATAGAGTAATCGATATTTCAGAGTTCTTATTTTTAGCCAGATAAACCTATTCCTAATACCAATCTTAATAAAAGATGTGTAATACGGCGAAAGGATGAAATTTATATCTAGTACCTGGGAATTATCAATTCTCTACATTTCTCTTTCTCTCCTGCGAGCCGCCAATCTGGTCATTGTGAGCCGCCAATGGCTCGCGAGCCGCGCAATGAAGACCACTGCTGTATAACATAAAATCACATATTTTCTCATCATACGATATTTATTTCAATTTTTTCGCAACATTTCCTAACAATTATGTAAGATCATTTCAGCGTAGTCAATAACCTGAGAGTTTACCTATATAACTTGGAATTTCAATGTTTTGAAGCAGTATAATTTCTTCATTAGGATTCTATTGCATGTACTCCAGCTGATATACATTGTTATTAGAATTCTTGTCCCTAGGTCGAAAAACTGAGTCAGATTTCCTGATAATACCAGACCTTTATTGAAGTATTTTCTGATAGCCACCAAAGCTAAATAAAAACAGAAAATATCTGTGCGTGGTTAGAATAAACATCAAGGATACGTTGACATCCTCCACAAATTGCAAGACTTTCGATCATATAGTTTTAGAAATGTAGCTTTTATGACTCTGAAATTACAAAAAGCGTTGTTTCTACCAATCTTTTCAAAGTGAGTTTCTTTTTTTCTTTTTTTCATGATGACTTTGAATGTTATCATACACGGGTTTTAATGGTTTTCCATTCGGAAATGGCTAAGGTTCTTCTATATGCAAATTCGATTTTTTTTTTTAAATTAACGTTTGTCGAATTTGGTGTTTATATGATGAAAGAGAGAGACTTTATAGTATGTACAACAATGTTTCTTTCACATACAATGCATGACTCTTAGACACTTATTTCCGAAGGAAAACTCAAAATGTCTTTTGAAAAGCGTAATTATATTTTTGTGCAGTCTAATAATAATTACAATAATTGAATGTATACTTGAATCTAATTTTGTGTGCTATGGGAAATATAATTGATGAAATATTATCTTCCAGTAATTATTTAAAAACTTCTAGTTTTTCATCACCCGGCGTATTCGTATTCATTATATATGAGGCTACGAATGAAAAACAAACATGTCTGTGATATATTCTTATAGGAGTAATTTCCTTTGATATATTGTAAAAGAAGCTTTTAGATAGAAAAACAATAATATCAATATATTCTGCCAATAGAATTTTATGGAATTGAAATAAATGTCACTTTATTTAAGCATGAAATAAATAAATACATTACGAACGTAAATCTTGTTTTCTGTTTTTCGTAATAAAACTTTTTAAAATGAGTAAAATATATCAAGAGAATATTAGTTTAATTTTACTTGTTAGAGTGAAGTTCCAGTTATGGCAATTTCCAATACTTCAGGACAGACGGACAGTCCCTCATAAACAAAAACTTACACACATAAAACAAACAAACAAAGAAACACGCAGAAAAAAATACATTAATGAACATACCTATATTCAACTAATATAAATAATATCTTCATTGTAAAGGAATAATTACTTTAGTTAATACAAATGTTACCATCGAAAAGTGATATAAATGTTAATATATAATAATTGAAGAGAAGGAATATAATGGAAAAGCGATTTTACACTGTTAAAAAATAGGAAAAGTATATAAGTATATGTTATTTCCTCCATGATTCTGAAAATGTTTCATAAATTTTGCAGTTGACCACAAATGCGAAATCTTGTCAAAAGTAGATGATGTAATGATAAGTTCCAATCCACCCTGAAAGCATCATTTCATGAGAACTGTATTTTTTCCTAATATCAACCATGATTTTTCTCCTTAAGTTTTCATAAAACCGACTACTTAAACTCTCTTTTCACTCATACTAGTGTCCATCGCATACACTGATTTAAAAAAAAAAAAATATAGATCTCCTTTTCTGCCCAAATAACGATAATTATATATTTTACCATTATTGATATTGTGTACTGTAGATATTATTACCTATTATCTCTGACAAGCAGGTTATTTTTTTCAGTCGGTGCATTTATTTGTCTGTGCGTATGTAGACAGAATTAGGTCAAAACTACACGACGGATTGTTTGGTAATTTATTCAAAGGAATGAATATTTTTATTTGTTGAAAAAATTAGATGGGATTACAGTGGTAACGCATTCGCATGGAAGCAGATCGATCCCAGCCCGAGACCGTGATTTTAAGCAGTTTACTGGGGAGGCAACTGCAGTGGTTGGGCACCCCAGTACTATGTTGGTTCTTCCCGGTTGACGTTCTGAGTATCTATTATGAGGATACTGCAACTGAACCAAACACCTTTAACGTTCAAATTGTTTTCTAAATTCATGTACCAAGAACCCTGAATTAAAAATATCTATTTGTGACATTTTAGGACTGAGAAAGCTGACTGATGTATCAAACATATATGTTTCATAGTCTATCCAGCTAAATCGAAGAATACAGTCTGAACAAAAAGGCATCTACACATTATCTCTTATGATCATATTTATTTTAACATCAGCCAAGTTTCTCTTCTCTATCTCTCTCTCTCTCTCTCTCTCTCTCTCTCTCTCTCTCTCTCTCTCTCTCTCTCTCTCTCTCTCTCTCTCTCTCTGAGTGAATTTTACTGTATGCTAGTGAGTCCCATTTTATGAGCTGAGAAAATCAGATGATTAACGCGAATAACAAAAGCCTATCAAGTGCAATATAGATACAAGAATTTGTGAATAGTCGGTGATTAGTTTGAGGTCGGAAGAGTGGGATAAAATGTTGGCGTAGGACAGTTATCTTTTGAAATACGAAAATTCTGAACAAGATGGCAGCCTCTAACACAAATAAGGCTTGGAGGGATTTTGCTGCAATCAGCAAGAGCAAGAGTAATTTCCACGAGTCGGCACAACAAGAACTAGATTGACTGGTAACAGAGGTCACTAGTAACTCCAACCAGTGTGACGGAAAAATATTCTCAAACATATTGAAATAATATGATCCAACAAACTGGAGCAACTCTGCGGAAAACATCATCAAAATAGAAGAAGAAATTCCAAAGAAGATCCAGGTGATAAAGAGACTTATAAAGATAATATACATCAATCTGCACATTCCATTCAAGAACAATAAAAAGTCCAATATGGTGAATGTGGTGACTGATGCGTTGGTCAAAAGAATGCCAAAATGGTGCAATACATGTAAGATATGGTACAGTATTCTTAACCCGCAACAATTATCAAGGAAATGCCACGTTCCAACACATCCTAATTGTGCTGGAGTGCAACAAAAAAAAAGTACTAGAGACCTGCCTTATGCCTTATTGCCTTATTTTTTGTTTGGGTACCCCCAGGTCCCTCAGTGTGAGGCACCTCGTATATCCATCTTCCGGTGTATTTTGCATCTTCCAGTCTTGGATGGTCTGGGATGCATCTTAGGTATTTATCGAGCTTATTCTTAAACACATCTACGCTCACTCCTGATATGTTTCTTAGATGAGCTGGCAGCACATTAAATAGTCGCTGCATTATAGATGCTGGTGCGTAGTGGATTAATGTCCTGTGCGCCTTTCTCAGTTTACCTGGAATATTTTTTGGCACTATTAATCTACCTCGGCTTGCTCTTTCTGATATTTTAAGCTCCATGATGTTTTCAGTAATTCCTTCTATTTGCTTCCATGCTTGTATTATCATGTAGCGTTCTCTTCTCCTTTCTAGACTGTATAGTTTTAAAAATTGCAGTCTTTCCCAGTAGTCAAGGTCCTTAACTTCTTCTATTCTAGCAGTATAGGACCTTTGTACACTCTCTATTTGCGCAATATCCTTTTGGTAGTGTGGGTACCATATCACATTGCAGTACTCGAGTGTACTACGTACATAAGTTTTGTAAAGCATAATCATGTGTTCAGCTTTTCTTGTTTTAATGTGTCTGAATAACATTCCCATTTTTGCTTTACATTTAGCCAACAGTGTTGCTATTTGGTCGTTGCATAACATATTCCTATATAACATTACACCAAGGTCTTTAATTGCTTCCTTGTTTGTGATTGTCTCATTATTAGGTCCCTTGTATGCATACACCATTCCTTCTCTGTTTCCATAATTTATTGATTCGAATTTATCGGAGTTAAATACCATCCTATTTATCTCCGCCCATTCATATATTTTGTTTAGATCTCTTTGTAGTGAGTTCCTATCTTCATCACAAGTAATTTCTCTACTTATTCTTGTGTCATTGGCGAAACTTCTCACTACGGAGTTTTCAACATCACAGTCTATGTCTGAGATCATAATAACAAACAGCAGTGCAGCTAATACCGTATCTTGTGGCACACTCGATATTACCTGGGCTTCATCTGATTTCTCGTCATTTGCAACCACTATCTGTTTTCTGTTTTGCAGGAATTCTTTTACCCATTTTCCTATCTTTCCCACAATATTATGCTTTCTCATTTTTTTCTCCAATATGTTATGGTCTACCTTGTCAAAGGCTTTTGCAAAATCTAGATAGATCACATCTGTCTTTTTCATTTATCATATTTTTGTATATGTTTTCATAGTGTGCTATCAGTTGGGTCTGTGTACTTTTTCCAGGCACGAAACTGTGTTGACCTACATTAAACAAATTATTTTTGACCAAATGGTTCATTATTTTCTTTTTTATTACCTTCTCATACACTTTCATAATATGTGATGTTAGACTAACAGGTCTATAATTGCTTGCCTCTAGTCTTGATCCACTTTTGAAGATAGGGGTTATATAGGCTAATTTATGTTTAACATATATCTCGCTCATATCTACACTCTGTCTTAGCAGTATTGCAAGCGGCTTCGCGATAGTGTTTGCAGTTTTTTTTTAACAAAATCGCTGGAACTCCATATGGTCCGGCTGCCGATCCATTTTTAATTTCGTTTATAGCCGTGACAATATCTGCTTCATTAATATCTATATCCGTTAGATATTCAACATTTTCTTCTCTCATTTCTGTTTTATTATTCTCATTCGCAATTCTTGGCGTGAACTCACTCTTATATTTTTCTGCTAATATGTTGAATATTTCCTTTTTTCATTTGTTAGCCGTCCTTCAATTCTTAGAGGGCCTATTTCTATTCTCCCTTTATTCATCTTTTTTGCATAGGAGTAAAGTACTTTGGGGTTTCTTTTTATATTTTGAAGTGTCCTTTCTTCATTTTCTTTCGACTGTATAATCTTTTGTTCTGCATTTTCTATCTTACATTTTATTTCCCTCATTTTCCACACATTTTTTTCTTTTGCAAGATTTTTCTTCCACTTTCTAATTTTCTGAAATAAGATCCTTCTGTCTCTTGGTATGCACGTCTTTTGTTTATTGTTTTTTTTTCGGTACATATTTTTCAACAATTTTCTCCAGTATTTTGTACAGTATGTCCGTATTTACCTGTATATTATCACTTACAAATACATTTTTCCATTCTTTATTCAGTTCTTCATTTATTTCTGACCATTTTATATTCTTACTGTAAAAATTATATTTTCCATATCCTTCCCAGAGTTTTGTGCTTTTATTAATTATGTGATCACTTGCTTTGGAATGAACTATCAATTCTATGACATTGTGGTCTGAAATTCCCGTGTTATACACTATTATTTCTTTAACATAATTCACCTCATTCACAAATACTAGATCTAGGACATTTTCCTTTCTTGTTGGAATGTGGTTTATTTGTTGCATATTATGTTCTAATAGCATATCTTGAAGCTTTTCAAATTGCCTCTTATCTTCTGCGCTACTATTACTCTCTTTTTTATATGTATACATACAACCACTTTCTTCTATCCGTTCTTTCCAATCCACGAAAGGAAAGTTAAAATCTCCGGATAGGAGTATATTCCAGTCTTTATGGTTTCTACATATATCATCTATTTTTTCTATTATTATGTAAAACTCCTTAGTATTTGGGGGTCTGTAAACTACAATATTCACTAGTTTTTCAAATTCAAATTCTACCGCAATCAATTCACATTCTGTGTTGCTGTATTTTTCACAGACTTTTCCTTGATTTATGTCTCTTCCATATATTGCGGTTCCCCCTTGATTCCTATTTTTTCTGTCTGATCTATAAGTTTGGAAACCCTTTATCTGGTCAACACTGCCAGTCTCTTGGGAATACCATGTTTCACTTATATTTAATATATCTATTTTTTCAATTTGGGTTAGTTCTTCTAGGAACTCTATTTTCCTTTTAGAGTTACTCGTGACTAAACCCTGTGCATTCATCACTATTATGGTTTGTGTTTCATTCCCATTATTTAATATTGGTAATAATATGGATTCTCCCATGCTTCCCTCCTGTTCTGATATGATGTTCTTTTCTTCATTTCTGGGAATTCTGCCATTAAAAAATCCAACTTTTCCATAATATTTGTTCTTTCGCCTTCATACTTATTTTTGTGTGTAAACCTGCAATTATCCCCATATCTGCACCAACCCCTGGCATTATAGATGCATTCTTTGTAGTTGGGCTCTATTTGTGGAGATTTGGGTTGAAAGGCATTTTTTGGTGCATAGTGCGGTATATACGCGGCCTGCTTTTTTGTTTCTTTTTTTGTTTCATTTTTGTTTTTCTTTTCAGTTTGCTGAGTTTTCTTACTGTCATTCATAGTTGCAGGATGCATATATCGACATTTTTTGTTGAAACTGCATCCTTTTCCTTCTTTTAGGGTTTTGCATATTTTTGGATGGAGATCTCTGCATCCGTCTCCATATCCGTCTAAATACGCACATTTACCATATATTTCATAATTATGGCATATCTTTGGATGCTTGTAGTAGCATCTTTCGCCAAAAGTATTCTGCTCAACATGCTAGAAGAAGAAGAAGAAGAAGAAGAAGAAGAAGAAGAAGAACTAGCAGGATATGTGTAAGGACACAGAGGAAATAATTCATACAACATATGATGGCATTCAACAACATACTTACGTAGAAA
This sequence comes from Palaemon carinicauda, assembly GCF_036898095.1. Classification (NCBI taxonomy): domain Eukaryota; kingdom Metazoa; phylum Arthropoda; class Malacostraca; order Decapoda; family Palaemonidae; genus Palaemon; species Palaemon carinicauda. Next base: position 46,987,613 of record NC_090747.1, on the reverse strand, counting down.
TAGAATATCCTATGGAAACAAAAAATAGACCCAAGAGACTACCCAGACCTACATACTTTTAGGGAAGAGCAAAAACAAGAAAAAAAAAGAAAAGAAAGATATAGTCTGCAATATGCTGAAAAGAGGGAATTGCAGATTTGGCGAAAAATACTATTACAAGCATCCAAAGATAGGCCATAATTATGAAATATATGGTAAATGTGCGTATTTAGACGGATATGCAGACGGATGAAGAGATCTCCATCCAAGAATATGCAAAAACCTGAAAGAAGGAAAAGTATGCAAATTAAAAAAAAAATTTCGACATATGCATCCTGCAACTATGAATGAAAGTCAGAAAACTCAGCAAACAGAAAAGAAAAATTAAAGGAAAAATTAAAAAAAAGGCGAGTATATACCTCTCTATGCACAAATGGCCCAAAGATATGATGCCTTTTAACCCAAATATGCACAACTAGAGGCCAGCTACAAAGAATGCTTCTCTAATGCCAGGGTTGGTGCAGATATGGGGATAATTGCAGGTATACACACAAAAATAAATATGAAGGCGAAAGAGCAAATATAAAAGAAAAGATGGATTTTCTAATGGCAGAATTCCTGGAAATGAAGGAAAAAACATCATATCAGAACAGCAAGGAAGCATGGGAAAATCCAACTTACCAATATTAAATAATGGGGATGAAAGACACGAGTAACTCTAAAAGGAAAATAGAGTTCTTAGAAGAACTAACCCATATGGAAAAAAAAATAGATATGTTAAATATAACTGAAACATGGTATTCCCAAGAGACTAGCAGTGACGACCAAATAAAGGGTTTCCAAACATATAGATCAGACAGAACAAATAGAAATCAAGGGGGAACCACAATATATGGAAAGGACATTAATTAAGGAAAAGTCTGTGAAAATACAGCAACACCGAATGTGAATTGATTGCACTAGAATTTGAATATGAAAAATTAGTGAATATTGTAGTCTACAAACCCCCAAATACTAAGGAGATTGACATAATAATAGAAAAAATAGATGATATATGTAGAAACCATAAAGGCGAGAATATACACCTATCAGGATATTTTAACTTTCCTTTTGTGGATTGGGAAGAACAGATAGAAGAAAGTGGTTGTATATATACATATAAAAAAAGAGAGTAATAGTAGCGCAGAAGATAAGAGACAGTTTAAAAAGCTTTAAGATATGCTATTTGAACACAATATGCAACAAATAAACCACATTCCAACAAAAAAAGGACAATGTCCTAGATTTAGTATTTGTGAATGAGGTGAATTATGTTAAAGAAATAATAGTGTATAACACAGGAATCCTAGACCATAATGTCATAGAATTAATAGTTCATTCCAAACCAAGTGAACGTAGAGAAAAACAAAACGTTGGGAAGCATATGGAAAACATAATTTTTAGGGTAAAAATATAGAATGGTCAGAAATAGATGAAGAATTGAACAAAGATTGGAAAAATGTATTAGAAAGTGGAAATATGCAGGTAAATACGGATATATTATGCGAAATAGTGGATAAAATTGTTAAAAATATGTAAAAGAAAAAAAATAAAAATAAAACAAACATCAGACATGCATACCAAGAGACAGAAGGATTTATTTCAGAAAATTAGAGAGTGGAAGGAAAATCTTCCAAAAGAAAAAAAAAGTATGGAAAATTATGGAAATAAAAAGTAAAATAGAAAATGCAGAAAAAAAGATTATACAATCGAAAGAAAATGAAAAAAAAAGTAGCTTAGAAGAAAGGACACACCAAAATATCAAGAAAAACCACAAAGTACTTTACTCTTATGCAAAAAAGATGAATAAAGGAAGATTTTAGGCCCTCTAAGAATTGAAGGACGGTTAACGAATAAAAAAAGGAAATATGCAACATATTAACAAAAAAATATAAGAGTGAATTCACGCCAAGAATTGCGAATGAGAATAATGAAACAGAAATGAGAGAAGAAAATATTGAATATCAAACGGTTATAGATATTAATGAAGCAGATATTGTGCAGGCTATAAGCGAAATTAAAAATGGATCAGCGGCCGGGCCAGATGGAGTTCCAGCGATTTTGTTAAAAAAAAAAAATGCACACACTATCGCGAAGCCGCTTGCAATACTGCTAAGACAAAGTGTAGATATGTGCGAGATATATGTTAACGTATATCCCCTATTTTCAAAAGTGGGTCAAGACTAGAGGCAAGCAATTATAGACTAGTAAGTGTAACATCACATATTATGAAAGTGTATGAAAGGGTAATAAAAAAGAAAATAATGAATCATTTGGTTAAGAATAATTTGTTTAATGTAGGTCAACACGGTTTTATGCCCGGAAAAAATATACAAACCCAACTGATAGCACACTATGAATACATATATGAAAATATGATAAATGAAAAAGACACAGATGTGGTATATCTAGATTTTGCAAAAGCCCTTGACAAGGTAGACCATAATATATAAGAGGAAAAAATGAGAAAGCATAATATTGAGGGAAAGATAGAAAAATGGATTAAAGAATTTCTACAAAACAGAAAACAGATAGTGGTTGCAAATGACGAGAAATCAGATGAAGGTCAGGTAATATCTGGCGTGCCACAGGGTACGGTATTAGCTGCACTGCTGTTTGTTATTATGATCTCAGATATACACTATAATGTTAAAGACTCTTTAGTGAGAAATTTCGCCAATGACACAAGAATAAGTAGAGAAATTAATCATTACAAAGAGATCTAAACAAAACATATGAATGGGCGGAGATAAATAGGATGGTATTTAACTCCGATAAGTTCAAATCAGTAAATTATGGAAACAGAGTAAGAATGGTATATGCATACAGTGGACCTAATAACGAGACAATCACAAACAAGGAGGCAATTAAAGACCTTGGGGGACAACACATTCAAATGTTCACTGGGAATTTAATTGATTTGTCTCCATTACCATTAACCTTGTACTTTTCATGTTTGTAAAAAGACTTAATCAAATTCTAATAATTAACAGGAATTCCACAATAACAAGGGAGTCTCTACTAGATTGGCCGATACACACTATAGAAAATTTATTTCATAGTCCAAAATTGCTATCAAGAGTGGGTTTTTATGTTCAACATATTACTGTATATATGATCGTTATGACGCCGATAAAATAAGAAACATCAATCTTTTCGGATATATATATATATATATATATATATATATATATATATATATATATATATATACATATATATATATATCTATATCTATATATATATATATATATATATATATATATATATATATATATATATATATATATATATATATATATATATATATATATATATATATATATATATATACATATATATATATATATATATATATATATATATAAATAAATATATATATATATATATATATATATATATATATATATATATATATATATATATATATATATATATATTCGAGAATATTCATGTTTGTGATTTTATCATCGTTACGACAAACATATTGATGATAATAAACACTCTGATCTGAAGAGCCACTTTATTTACTTTAAAGAAAAATTAACGATTGGTTACCAGATTTTCTTATAACTAAGTTTTCAGATGAACTTTACGATTTACATTCCACATAAAAGTAAATATAATCCGAGATAATTTTTTACTTAATATTTTTCCAAAAATAATTCTAATCTACTAGGAATATCCAATCAGTGATTATATAGTCTTATCATCATCATCATCATCATCATCATCATCATCATCACCATCTCCTATTACGCATGTTGACGCAAAAGTTCTTTGTTATATTCCCCCAGGCCTCTCTACTTGAGCATTTAAATCAATTCTTCTCAATTCCTTCTCTACCATTTCACGCTTCCTAGTCCTCAGCCATATAAGCCTTTGTCTTCCAACTCTTTTAGAGCCTTTCGGAGCCCAGCTTATCGTTTGGTGTGCTAATTTCTTTTGGGGAGTCCCATATAGGAAATTTTTATCCCTTAAATAATTTATTGGTTTTGATCCAGTAAAAAAACATAACGTTTTGATTATTTCCTTGAGAAATAGGATTTTTCAAATATCGTTTATTGTTTTTGATGGTTTTCAACATTTACTATTCTTTGATAGGGAGAAATACGCGTTATTGTAAGGCAGATTAGGTACGACGTTAGGATTTGATCAATCTCCTTTGGAATATATACTATGATATAGTTCCTCCTTTAATAATTTTTTATGATATCTTGTTCAAATAAATATATTTGGAGGCGTTCTATATCATCTTCAAAATACCTTCGATGAGTTTCCTGTAATAAAATTTACTGGTTTTGTACTGAAAAACCTACCAGTTTCCGGTACGAAGGGATATAAATTTTGCTTGAAACAATAAAATAATCCTAAAAAAAATTTTATCATCTTCACAAATTTCCGGTAAAAAAAAGGATAATAGCATTGTACTATATATGAAAATCCTCTTCCATAAACACGCTTCGTCTCTCTTGGATTTATTTTTCTTTCAGGATAAACTTCTAACCCATAGTCATATTTTTTTTTCAGAGTTGAATTAATGTATCATAGAAAAATTCCCTTCAGAATTTTTTTAATACCAAACTAAAGAAATTCTCTCTCTCTCTCTCTCTCTCTCTCTCTCTCTCTCTCTCTCTCTCTCTCTCTCTCTCTCTCTCTCTCTCTATACAAATGAAATTTTGTATCGTCTAACACTTCGTTTATATCCCAATATACACTTAATATTAAACGTTTTCAGTGGCACTTCATCATATGAAGCTTATTGCTGAATAAACACATAAGAAATTTTAATAACCTGCAAACCTAAAGTAGTATCAATAACAAAGATATGAACCTTCCACTTAAAACTGAAGTCATTTGCTTTTAACTTCCCCTTAAATTTAAATAAAAAATTCAATCATTACCACCAGGAACAAAGCCGATATTACGTATTTATATTTTGGTTCCGTCATCTTTATAACTCATGACCTGATATTCTCGATCCCGTTTCTTATGGTGGAAAATGGACTGAAAATCCAATAGGAGTTTTGTAATAAGGTTTTTTTTTTTTTTTTTTTTTTTTTTTTTTTTTTTTTTTACCTCACAACTTTACAGAGGAATGAATGATTTGGTTAATATTGTCTAAAACTTGAAGTGGCTTCTTTTCTTTTTATGCATTATTTTCTCCCAGCAAAGTGCTATGCCATGTTTGTATGGGTTTTCTAGTCTTTACCCACATTACACATTTATCTTATACCTTAGACCCTGTCAGAGTCCTTAATGTCAAATGTTTACTGCTCCATACACCATTTATTGATCTGGAAACTATTAAAAAACATCTCATTGTGAAATTGGTTTCTGACTTCATAACGTTTCCCATTGTCTTGGAGTAAAATCCATGTTTTTCTACGAATCCTGACTTTTCTACGAATAATTTTGAAAGACTTTCGCAACTGTTTGAATTCACCCAAAATGATCTCAGGTATGGTATTTTTTTATGTTGACAGGTTTTACGGTAGAATATAAAGAATTAACGGAGAAATTACAATTTAGAGTTCAGTGGAAAAGAATTGAAAGTCTGACCTACGTGATTGGCGTAGTCGAGAGATGGTCAATGAATGTACATACTTAGGACACACATCGAGTATTCCCCCAAGACACGAAGCCAAAATTAGAGAACGATAAACAAGTATTGAAAAGATTTTGGTAAAAAAAAAAATGTAAATTTCTCTAAAATGTAAAATATTAAATAAGGTGGTCCTACAAGTTTTAACTAAAGCATCAAACACTTTAGGCCTATTAAAGCATTTTATCATAAACCAGTTACAATTTAAAGAGATATGGACACAATAATGATGGGAATAAAGTAGAGGATATTCTAAGAACATGTAGGGAAGAGAAGTGGAAATTGGCAGGGTATATAATGAAAAAGACAGAGAATACTGTAGCTGGACATAGAGATGTAGGGAAAGGTGGAGAAAATAGGTTGAGGAACTGATAAAGTGCAGGATGGAATGGCATACAAAAAACTTTAAACAGAATGAAGTGCTTGGAAAACATGTAAGGACTTTGATCTGCAGTCCATTAAAAATGGCAGAATATGATATGATGATGATAATATATATATATATATATATATATATATATATATATATATATATATATATATACGTATATATATATACATACATATATATATATATACATATATATATATATTTGTATATATATATATATATATATATATATATATACACACACACATATATATATATATATATATATATATATATATATATATATATATATATATATATATATATATATACACATACATATATATATATATATATATATATATATATATATATATATATATATATATATATATATATATATATATATATATATATATATATATATATATATATATATATATATATATATATACATACATACATATACATAATGTATGCATATATATACATATATATATATATATATATATATGTATGTATATATATATATATATATATATATATATATATATATATATATATATATATATATATATATATATATATAATGTATAATTGAAATATTTAATGTCCAGAGTATTGATACCTAAAGTAATATCTCTAAGTTATATCCATACTTGTTTGACTAGGAACTATTATGAGAGAGCAAAATCCACATGCAATTTTTTAAAAAAAGAGTTCCAATGTACAAACCAACAGTATTTTCTGATGCCAAATATTCCAGAGATGATTATAAATTTTATTTGAGAAAATATTGGCTGGGATGCTGAATAAAAGATGAAAGAGGTTCATAAACTGCATAAATCTGGGTTATAATATGGCTAAGGTGGAGAAGATGACGCCTAAAGATTCAAAATGTGAGAATTGAAATGTGAAGGAGTTTTTAAAAAAAAAGGCTTTTGGAGAGTTGACTCTTGTCAAGGGAAAAAGAAATCTCTTATATACGTGAAAAAAAAGAGTCATAAACTGCGAGAGAGGAAGCCACCGAATAGAAAAAAAATGTATTGTTAAGGAAAGAGTAATCATGAAAAATTTCAGTATTATTTTTTTCTCTTGTTAATCGGAATGCAAATTTAAATTATCCATATGAAAGTATGGATGAAGTGATGGCAAGAAGTTAGATATTTATGATAATATCTAATTGCTAAGAAAGACTAGAAAAGTGACAATATTAAACAGAATAACGTCTCTATAGATAAACAAAAGCTTTAATCATTTAAAAAAGATACAAATCAAAGTTGTTATGAACTGTCTTCAATTGGGTTTGATTGTCAATATCTCAGGTACCAAATTCACTCATAGCTCAAAAACTATTAGATCGGTAATAACTTTAATTCATTAACAATCTCACCTTTCGAGAGATATGTTTTATCAAAATTCCCAAAGTGAAGATGTAAGTCATGGGCTCCTACAAGTGATCATAATATTGCTCAAAAAGATCAAATGTTAATTGAAAATCTCATATACCATATATTTTTGATATGATATATTTAGACAAGGTTTCTTTTTATGTATATGTGACAATTAATAAATGTATTATTTGTGATATCACGAAATCTGGCTGATTAGTCATACCCTCATCAAATTATATCTTACCTTCTTTTCCATTTTCGGATTGTTTTGCAATTTTTTCATGCATAATAGTACTTTCTTATTTAATAAATTTCTCGAGGAATCGATCAATATTTATAAAAAAGAACAAATCCTTGAAATACAAAGATTTTCCAGGGAAGAACTGCCCTCAACATGTCAATAAATTAGAAAACTAGTAATCAAAAAATTGGAATGAATATAATCCCAAACATTTGAAGAGAAGTTTATTATATGGATGTACACATATAAGGAAATATATATCACAAATATGGAACATTAGATGTATGGGTATTTCTATTCCTTAGCTAATAAGTATCTTAATTACTTCATAGGTAAAGTTTCAACATATTCGAGAACCCGGAAGGGTTGTTTCTTTCTAATGTGATAATAATCATTGAATTCTCTATAATTTGAAAATCATTCTCAAGTTCTCAAAATTTCCCCAAGTGCAAAGTCTAGAGATAAATGACCTGTATAAATTCTCGAGTTTTTGTACTTTGGATATAATGAACTATCAATACTGACCAATAAAACCATATAAGTTGACCACCTATATTTTTTTCTCATTCACATTTATTGTTCATTTCTTCATGAATACATTTTTTTTTTTCAAAGAACATATAGCTGGTGATGGCCATTGTTGATATATCCTCTCATAAGGTATTTCAAAGTCTTTTGACATCTATAATATGGATATATTCTATTTAGATGCGGAGTGAGAGAGAGAGAGAGA
>NC_090747.1:46964252-46974252 GCF_036898095.1 Palaemon carinicauda | reverse complement strand
CCTTGTCTCATTTTCTTTAGTCTTAAGTATAATAAACTGTTCTTTATCCAGTTTTAGTAATAATTTCATCCCTTTTTGAAACAGCACGTACAAACATTGTAGTTCTTTATATATACACAATAATATAAATAAAATAGAATTAACTATTAAAACTCTACCATTCTTTCACATATTTCCATTTAATAGTTTCTTATCCGACTAAAAAAAAAAAAAAAAAAAAAAAAAAAAAAGATAAGTGGAGTCAAGAACTATTCTAATATCATATCATATCATCAATTTATTTCAGTTGCGACATCTTTTCACCAACTTTAAGACATTCAACCTGGCTATAATTCAGACTAATTAAACCTAACCTAACTCATCATTAAAGGGTAGGGTTAATAGTAAAGGGTCACCAGGACTCACTCTCGTTCATTATTTTAAAGTGTATGCAAACATTATATGTATAAAAGGAAAACCAATAGCTGTTAGTAAATTTATATAAAAAAAATTACTTATAACTACGAGTAATGTAACAAATAAACATCCCACGTCTATTATTTCCAATGAGGAATTGGATTAAACCTTTGGTAAATAAGAACATTCTAAATTTATAAACCAAACATAAATCAATATAAACTAATCTTCACTTTATAAAGGGAGCACGTGCCTAATTATATGTATGTATATATATATATATATATATATATATATATATATATATATATATATATATATATATATATATATATATATTTATATATATATATATATGTGTATATTTATATGTTATATATACATATATATATGTGTATATATATATGTATGTATATATATATATATATATATATATATACATATATATATTTATATGTATATATATATATATATACATATATATATATTATATATATATATATATATATATATATATATATATATATATATATATATATATATATATATAAATATATATATATATATATATATATATATATATATATATGCATATATTTATATATATACATATACTGTATGTACACACACACACACACACACACACACACAATATATATATATATATATATATATATATATATATATATATATATATATATATTTATATATATATATATATCTATATATATATACATATATATATATATATATATATATATATATATATATATATATATATATATATATATATATATATATATATATATATATATATATATATATATATATATATATATATGTATATATATATATATATATATATATATATATATATATATATATATATATATATATATATATATATATATATATATATATATATATATCCAGTTACGTTCAGGGGGAAGGGTGAGTAATCACAGCCTGGTGAAAGGAGGAATGAGGTACCTGCATATTGCCAAAGTAGCGGGTTGTAGTTAGGAATGGGGCGATGGTGAGAAGGGTTGAATTAATGTGTGTGAGAGTGCTAGTATGCGTGCGCATATCAACCTAAATATTTAGACGTCACAGCTAGGGTACACTATTATAGAATATTGGCTATTTGGTTTGTTTGTCAAAATGGTATTTTCTCAAACGATTTTACATTCTTTTTCGACTATTTCTAAAGTCTTGTTACTGTTTGAAATTCCGCCTCTCGTTTCTGGGCATCGGCTCTTGATCAAATGGACCGGTCGGAGGGGATTCAAATTCCCTGGAGTTTGTTCAAATATATTTTGGTTTGTGGTGGCGTTCGAACATTTCCCCATTTTTTTATCGCTCTTTTTTTCAAATTGGAAAACAGGCAAACCGGTTTCAGCATGAATATTTTCGGGTTTAGGCTCTTTCAAATTTTTCCAATGAAGTGTTCCGAGATTTTTAGTTACAAAGAAATATAAAGTTTATATATTTCTTATTTTATGGTACTGTTAAAGGATTTGTTTACAAAACATATACGACGTGATCCTTTTTATTATATCAAATAGGGTTCGAATTTTCATCGTAATGACATATGCTTTTAACGTGCATTGTATTAATGTCGTACGTGTTAATACATGTGTATACGTGTCCAGGAAGTGTGGTAATATTTAAAGTGATTTGTTTACAAGACATTGTACGTGTCATGGGAGTGTTTGGAGAAATATGTCATGTTACAAACTTTGTTGTTTGAGATCTTGATCTATATAAAGTAATGAGGGTGTGTTTTAACCGTTCTTGGGGTCATTGTAGATTACTTATACAAGTCACTGTGGTTTCTGTAAAATCATTTTGCAAAAGCAGTATTCTAGTTAGAATTTTGTATAGGGACTGAAAGTAGTTTCTTGGTCAATGGGTTTATAAGTTCACTATTTGTACTAAAGGGTCAGTAAGACAAGGCTGCCCTAAGTCAATGCTGTCATTTTGTATAGTTCAAGAACCTTTATATGAGATAATAAAGAATATTAACAAGATAGTAGGGCCTAGCCGCCTTAACACTGTGAATATATGCCTGCATGGTTATGCAGATGATACATCCGTGATCTTGTCAACTGATGATTAAGTTGGAGAATATTATATAGTCCATGGGCCAAGGCCCCGAATTTTACGTATGGGTACCACCTTGGTGGGCAAGTCCTGGTTGCTATTTTTTCATTAATGTATATATCTAGATCAAAATTTGACATAATAACCCTTGCAAAATGGCAGCTTATTACTGGTAATCGCCTCTTGAATAGACAGTCTCAACATCTCTTCAACACAAAAAGACACGTCCTCCGAGCATCATCTGTTATGTTATTTTGTCCACCCACGATTTACTAATCACCAATAAATATATATATAACAACCCTACTTACTAGCCTAGTACATATTCTAAGTTAATTATCAATATTTAGGCTGCTGTTGACAAATTTACCGTGCATTTGGTCAGTAATTTGAGCTAATTTATTTGTTATAATTTATTTCCTAATTATTCCTTTATTTTGAAACACAAGGCATACGTTATATGCGGAAACCAACTTAGGGTTAATTACTGTGAACTGAATGAATGGATGATAATACAGTAAAACTTGGAGCATCATTTATTATACAGCTGGTACACAAAATTTAGCTCACTCTACTTTAATAACTGGTGTGTTCAAGTTAACATACTTTGACTCAGCCTAAATCAAGCCAATATCATAGGAAAGTCCAAAATTCGAACTATAATACGACTCTTGTCATTCAGTTACCATCATCTGTTAGTTCCTCAATTGCCTCTTCCTCACTCGGTTGGTTGGTACAGCTTTGTAACCTACACATATTTGTGCACTTCAAGCCATTGGTGAGACATGTGCAATGAGGTAATTTGCAGTATCTCACACACTTGCTGGAAGGAAACTTTAACAGCGAGTCTGGTGCTGGTGAGCCACGCATCCAGTTGATGACCAACTGTCTACCATCGTCTGTGGTCCACCCATGGTCCTTGAGATTAGGTACAGAAAGTTGAGTTTGCAAAGACCGCCTCCATATGGCAGCCTGATAGTTGGTATGGGCAACATGCATTGTGAGTCAATCCTCACAAGGTGGGAGCTGACTGGATTCAACTTCACCACGTCTGGCACAGAAGAGTTGACAGCGAAGTGTGTTCACGTCTGCTGTGTGAGTGTAGAGTGCATACATATGGCATATGATCACATGGTGCTTCTGAAACAGCTCATTGGATACATTTCATGAACTTCCAAGCTCAGGGAATGCCTCATGGATACCAACCAGAGCGTCATATACATAGCTTTTCAATGAGTTGCTTAACTTGGTAATGTCAAGGAACCATTTCCTGGTGTGTGTTCCGCATTTCTGATACATGCTGCATGGGATATAGTTGCTCAAGCCCAAGCACAACACCAACACATCTATATCCTCACCAGTAATGATCACAGCCTTGTGACCAGACTCTGCTACATTGAGAGCATGTAGCAAAATGCGGGTATCTGCTTCTTCTTAAAAGGATTCAACTTCTGCAACCTTTTCCTTTGCCTATCTTGAAGCAGTCATCCTTGCAGGTGACATACAAAATTTGGTTTTGGAATTTCTCCCTGTATTTGGTTCCTTTCCATTTATCTACTAAGAACTTTATCAGATTTGTCTTGTTAGCAGAACTGCAAACTATTTTCTGCCACTGCTGGATGCTATTCCTGAACTGGATGCCCCTGTCATAGAACTGAGTTGTTGGTGGATTTAACTCCAGTCGTTCTATTTTAAAAGGTTTCCATAAGCTCAACAAGTGATTGAATGTCAGCCTTATCTTTTCTGATCCTGGGCAAATTAAGATCTTGGTGATTCGCCACGACTTACCAAGTCCTTCAGCTGCAGCAGGTAGGCACTCCGATACTCAGACATCATGTAATACTTGGTGTCAGCTCCAGATTTAGGACTGAAGCCCTTTGTTCCTCGAGGTGTCTCTGTGTCCTTATTGACAGTCTTTTCAATAGTTTGATCCACAGGTATTCGCCCATATGGATTCCTGTTACCAATCTGGGCAAAGAATTCACCTGGCATGAAGTGAACATGTACTTCAGGATGATCAACTGGTAGTCTCGACATCGTGGCATAGTAATATAGCAGGAAGTGGTCGTAGCTGAGCTTAACGTAGGCAAAGCACCAAGGGATCATCTGTCGGATAGAGGCAAGGTGAAGCATCAAGTAACCTTTTCTAAAAATCCTAAGCAATCCCACCATGATCCATGTCCAAATAGGGCACCCGGAATGAGGAAACACTCAGTCCTTCACCAAGATAGTCCATATAGATATAGAAGAGCTCCATGATATGGGTGCATGATGAGGTCTCTAAGAGTTCTCTGAGTGATTCCCCAGAGACATTTTCATCGAAAAGGGCAACACTCTTTATGGCTTCTTCGGGGAAATGAGTCTCTCCAGAATGCGTGATGTCTAGCCATGGGAAGAAGCCATTCTGGGCAAGCATCATCAGAGCATCTTAGACCAGTTTGTAAAGTCTGACTACACACTTATATATGCGGCCTTCCATCACATCAGTTACAGATCCTTCAGCAATCACGCCCGACTCTAAACAGAGATCTCTCAGCCCTGCAGCCTGAAACTGTTTTTCTCAAAATGGGGGCAAATTCCAGATTGTGGAGAACACCCACATCCTCATTGCTATGCTGCTGAATTTCTAGTGCTTCCACACTATTTCTATTGCCTTGGAATACAGTGCTTTGTCGAATATAGAGACGATTTCGTTAAACTGCAGAGATTCCATGATGTTCAGTAACACAGTAGACAATTCTATCACAGGAGTATTGATCGTTGGTAAGTATCCTATGGTGTCTTTGGTCATGGATCTGGATGTTCAAACCTGCCCAACTGCTATGGTTCTATCATTGGGGACAGCCATTCTAATAGGTAACCAGACGATGTTCTTTCCCTTTGTATCCTGGACATCTGCAGTTGTGTTGACATCTTTACATTTAAGAGCACAATGTTACTTCTTATCTAGTATGGTCAGTTCCCCTTTAATTAGGTTACTAGTATCGGCATGGACTCATTGAAACCGGAAGTTGTTATTCATTCTCAATCTCCTAGTATTAGTTATTCTTAATTAAAGCAACTTCACTATTTAAATGCACATGATGCTTAATGCATTGGTAATACCAGAAAAAAAATCTAGCTTAAATTCTATATCTGAAAGCTTCAGGATTCTCAGATTTAGCGGTCTCCTTGGAAGCAGCAACGTTTCTATTGAGAACTGAAATAACTGGAAACTGAAGTGCTGAAAGCTGAAAGTTGAAAGCTGCATTATTTTGTAAGAATATGATCAACCAAATAATTCTGGTAATGGTATCTAGTGCCCAATAACATCAATTTCCATATAATATTGGCTGATTATGCACATTTCACAAAGGTGTCGGCCACCATAAATTGCAAAAAGAAAAAAAAAGCACGAGAAGCTGGTTTTGTGCAAAATTTATCACATATTAAATCACTTATATTAAGCAAATGAACAACTTATTAGATGTAAACTTTTGCCCTCTCAGATAGTACTAATATCTGGTCTGGCCCATGGACTAATAGAGAAATACTGTACATTGGTTTGAACTTGCAACAGGTGCATAACGAAACCAAGACAAATCTATTATAATTCAGTTAAGAAAATGGAAAAACCATAAAATGTTGCCTTTTAGAAAGTAGAAAACTGGTGTAAGTATAAAAATTCTTGGTATAATTTATGATAATCATTTTGAGGTTACATGAGAAGAAAAATTGCCTCACCTTGCTGAAACTATTTGTCCAAATGTTCGTATTTTTCTCATATGTTGCCTCCTTTAAGAAAATATATTACTCATATACTTATACCTGGAATGGAAGTTACCATCCTGGAGGCAGAAATACTCTTTGTCTCTCTACTGAGAAAGGTGGATTGGTAATTAAAAATTGTTATCTTAAATCTTTAGCGACTTTCAGTTCGACAGCTCTGAACAATATAACAAAGAATATTGGTTTGTATATTTACTATTGTAAGATGAGACAGTTTGGTTGGATTTAGGAAATAAATGAGGTTTCATTTTTCAACATCATTCTAAGCAGTAGCAATAAATGTAATCAGAAAAGTTTGTCGTCATTCAATATTTCTTAAGTATTAAAGACTGCTACAATTGTATAAGGCCAATGAGTACTGAGTATCTCAAAAAATTGAGGGAAGTTATCAAATTTTGGACTGGAAAATGGTAAGGGATGGCATAAACAAACCCTTCAAGGTTATTATTGTTTTTGAGTATCTGAGATCAAAATCAAGATTTTTTTTTTTTTTTTTTTTTTTTTTTTTTTTTTTTTTTTTTTTTTAAGGATTATGTAGGCTGTAATCATACTGTAAAGATTGTAATTGTAATTGATATAATTTAACCTTTTAAATAAAAAAAAGAGTTTGTCGAAATGCAAAGAAGTCCAACCGTACACTTTTGAATCTTTCTGACAAATATGTCTTCAAAATAAAACATTCCTCTTATGTTAGTTTTAATTAGACTTTTGCAGAGAAGGGACATTTAAGCAAAACATAACCTTAAAACTATATTTCATTCAAACTAAGTAAGAAATAATAAAAGAAAGAAACACTTATTATGTCATCCAAACACATGCCAAACAATATTTAGCAGCACGGACTCCACTTTCTGGCAGTCAAAAAAGTCTCTTCCAGTTAATTCCACTGAACAGGGATTTTGATGTGGCTATCATCATCATCCTCATCCTCTTCCTCCTCATCATCATCATCATAATAATCATCATGTACATTCCTAGACAATTCCTGGATATTTCCCAAGTATATTCTAAATCACTACGAGCAATCAAAATAAAGTTCTTTCAAAAGACTGGTCACAATCCTTGACAATCATTAAAAATCCTGAAACTCCCAAGTTCCAAAGGAGGAATAACGGTCTGAAATAGAAAAGAAGAGCAACTCCTGTCTACCTAAATCACCACAGTTTAATCAAAGATAAATAATAAATAGATTCTATCATTCTCAACCACTCCAAACAGATTTAAGCTGTACTCTCTGATATAAATAGTCACTTCTAAAGCTTGTACGAAAAAAGACAAATCTAGCAATTATTTCCAACTCTAGGAGCAACCAGAATAAACACAAATGCTAAAGACATTTACTGCCGGTCTAAAGTAGCTACCCAAAGAAGTAAACAAACAACTAAATGTATACCAATAGTCTTTCCCGTGAAAAAAAAAGATTAATAAAATAACTAACATCTCTCTCTCTCTCTCTCTCTCTCTCTCTCTCTCTCTCTCTCTCTCTCTCTCTCTCTCTCTCATTGTGTAAATACCAAAACATTATCTTTAATGTATCATGTAGCTTTCCACAACACCTTTTTTATTTGTTGTTTCCCTTTAATTCATAAATAATAATACTATCACCTGGTTTATATATACGGTAATCAGTTATCTTTATTGTAATTATAGAAAAAATATGTAAATTCAATTATCTGAAATTAAGTTTAGAATGATTGATTTCGGCGTTTTTATTTGAATCAGACACATTCGATAATACAAATTATAAGTAAGAATGCATGCACTCATTTTATCCTTATAATGCACATATCTGACTTATGTCGATTTTCCATATCAGTTTATGGTAAAGGAACTAAACTTAGAACCTCTTGCACCACAGAGTCTCGAGTGGTTATCTGACACTATGTGACGACTGAGTTAATAGAGAGAGAGAGAGAGAGAGAGAGAGAGAGAGAGAGAGAGAGAGAGAGAGAGAGAGAGAGAGATGTTGCCTATTGCTGTATCGGACCATTACGGGGCATTCCTAAAATATATGTATGTAAATTCACTAATAGCCTAATGTGGCCTACTGATTCTCATAATATGACAAGATGATTGTCTACTCTATAATTGGCTTATCCACATGCATTGTGCGGGCTCAGAATGTTAAGTTCACCTAGCAACATTTATATATGTTTTTACTCCTTATAGTTTAAAAGGTACTTTATTGTTCTGTTTCGAATTTCTATCTTTGGCATTATTATATTACAATTGCAACTTTTGTTGCAATTGTACCATAGTTCAATCTACGAAGAGGATTGCTATTGCCTATTAAATATGATTCCTGAATTGTTCAAGTGGTTTTATATTGACAATTGTTAGGGCCTATTATTGCGTCCTATTTCAAAAGGAACCTGATTATATTCTTCTGTTTGATTTATGATTATAAATCCCTCTATTTTCTTCTGCAGTAATGATAAGAGTACATTGGAATTATTTAATATTTTTTATTGAGAAATTATCTTAATTCCAAAAGAATGGTACTTTCCATCAGGTAGTAAATATGAGTATAGAATGTTTTCAATACATAAAATATGATCAGTTTTGAATATTAATAATATTTGATATTCTTCTGAAGAATTTGTATTTAGAAAAAAAAAGCTGCTTGAATATATTAATATATTCTCCGAAATGAAACTTAACAGGAAGAAGAAATACTATGAAACCTAAAGGAATTCTTTAAGTGACGTGAAGTAATAATTGTAGTAATACATTAAAGATATCACTTACTTCTTGAACAACATAATGCTAATTGAAAACTTTGACATTGATAAAACTTTGAAGCAGAATAAGCAAAGTACATGTATTCAAACCATTAAGAAAATCAGACTACTTTTGATGGTTAAACTAAACATTGTTTTAACATTTCAAATTCAGTAGCAATGAAATGATCAACAATTAGAAATTACTATTGATTGTTATCAACATGAATAACACATAATTATTTTTTTTTCAACTAAAATGTACATACAGATTCTCTAGAAGGGAAAAAATTAAGTTACATTTGTATTATTGTTATGGGTAATTTTTTTCTTCATTTTTTCCCTTTGATGACGACTGCAGACCAATCAAGCAAAGTGGAAGCTAGTTCTTCTCTTGTCAGTATCCATCGTTCAGGTCAAGTTCTGGAGAACTTTCCGATTTCCAAGAAAACCAATGCACTTGACAATGGGCACCATTTTCTACCCCTCTTTCGGGATTTCATATGATCCTTGGACCACGAATCCCAATGCTTCTTCTCTGTTAAGAGTTTCTCAATATTTCACTTTTACCTCTTATCTTTGTTAAATAAGAAATACATTTATTTACGTAATTCTTTGCCCATCAAAACTACTGAACTAATATAATCTGTATTTATATGTTCCTCTGTGTGTGAATATATATATATATATATATATATATATATATATATATATATATATATATATATATATATATATATATATATATATATATATATGCTTTACTGCCACAAGGATCACGTGACTTGGTATACGCAAAAGCCAGTAGGAAATAATAAAAAGCTTTAGTACCAAGCGCTTTCGTGCATTTTAATACACTTCTTCAGGGTACAATAAAAAGTGAGACATAGTTGAAGGACGTCAATAAGTAAAATAGGATAAAAACAAAAAACTAAAATTTGTTTTGAACAGGAGAGAAATGATAGAAAAACATATTCAGCTAACTAGCATTGTCAAACAATCAAACAACCCAC
>NC_090747.1:46931752-46954252 GCF_036898095.1 Palaemon carinicauda | reverse complement strand
CTCTCTCTCTCTCTCTCTCTCTCTCTCTCTCTCTCTCTCTCTCTCTCTCTCTCTCTCTCTGTAATTTCTAAGAAATTAGGCTTTTTTTCCACTTTAAATGTTAGTTTTATACTGATTGAAGTTACTGCCTTTTACGATGTCTTTATGGACTACGTTGATGGGCTGGCGTTCTCTCTCCTTGAACTCCTAATCATAGCTAGGTCGAGAGATAATGGCAGCTTAACATAGAGACATGGTCCTTGACATTATTATGAGCATCGTGGAGTTGATCATCACTTATACAATTAAGATCAAATGAAAGGAAAAGATAAGCATAAAGGACAGAAGTAGATGGTCAGAAAGGTGTTTTATATAAAATATAATTGTTTTGGTCCTGTTATGAGTGAAGTTAGTGATATACAACGCAGAAAGTTATCGTTTTCAAACTCTGAAAATGTCACACTATTGGAGCAAGACTATTATTATGTTTTATTTCTTTTAGAATTTGATTGATAGACTTTCGAATTATATCTCAGATGAAAGATCTTTAGTGTTTACGGGGGTCAGAGATGTGTTCAGAATTCAAGTGAAGGTTTATTACCACCCCCATCCCCACCCACCCAAAAAAAGAAAACAGGCAGGGACTATCGTGGATCATACAGCCCTGAATGTTAGATATAGCTGAGACCTGGGGAGCTTGTATTACATGAGGGATTGATTATATGTCATACCAATCTCAGACAGCTTTGCATAAGTGTATTTGTATATCAGATAAGAAAACGAGATTACAATGAAAGATTCATTTACGAGAATAGAGTATGGTTGTTAGATAAAATTTTGAACATGCATTAAATCTGTGAATCTTTTCTTGGTAAATATATGCTTATCTTGCATAAAATTTTTATACAAGATTTTATCAAGCCACTTCAATTATACCCTAGATCACTGGAAGAAATTAAGATATTTAAATTCTATTTTTATTTATAAATTATATACCTGTCTATGGAAAAAAGTTTAATAAGTGTAGAGAAATTTTAATTATTTCTTTGACATTGGTAGGAAAGACATATAAATTCATGATAAAAATTAACGAAAGAGGCTTGGAGATGTGGAAGGTTCGAAAGATTGGATGAACTGATGGAGTTATGCAGTAGAAAGACCGAAAACAAGTAAAAACATAAAACTGAGTTTGATATGTAATGAGTATAGGAGGATGTGTTATACATTAGGATATTTTTTTTTTTTTATTCTGTAAGAGTTTTATAAGTAACCATTCTGGCAAAAGGAGTATCAAATAGCATTGTCTCTTACTAGCTGGATATAGAAAATACACTACTCTATGGAGACAAAAGATATTTTAGTTTAATAATGGGGTATTATTACTATAAAATCTAACAAAATTCAAATGATCTATGCGAATAATAAGAGTAAGATTGGCAAAGTTGAAGAAATTTTAAGTGTATTTTTTATGATTTTATGAATATACCTCGTAAATAAAAGACATTGGATGGCACAAGCAATCTTGGGCGTTTAGTCTTGTGCCTAATCCTTCATCTCAAACTAAAAATTTGCCGAGCAAGAAGTTTGTATTAAGGTCTCTAATCATCATTTTTTCGGGGACTCTTACCAAAGTAATCAAGTAATTACAATATGTAATTGTTAATGATCGTCCTTTTTTCATTAAGAAGTTATGTAAAAAAAGGAGTAAAGCTTGTCAAATCCACTCCACCCTCCGAAAAATTAGGTGTTCAATATGTTATAACATTTTTCTTATTCAGTCTACCTTTTTATTGAATAGAATTTTGACGGTAATAGGAGGTAGTCCATTTTCTATTTAAAGATATACAAGTAAAACACTTTATTCCAATGGATTTTATATCCATGCCTCCACTGACAATCAGGATGTGGTAATTCAGAGGAAAACAAAAACCTGTTTCGTAAGGTGCATGGAGTAGTGAGTAGTGTGGACACACTTCAGAATAGCCGCAAAGGGGAAATGTCTTGTTAATGAGCAAAAAGACCTCGTTTTGATTATTTTTTTATTAAAACACATCACACATTGAAGCTAAAATTACAATAATCATTTACTGCTCAAGGTTTTTGGCCAATGTTTAGATGATTGCCTTACCTTATTGCCTTATTTTTTGTTTGGGTTCCCCCAGGTCCCTCAGTGTGAGGCACCCCGTATATCCACCAGAGAGTTGCTAATGCATCTTCCGGTGTATTTTGCATCTTCCAGTCTTGGATGGTCTGGGATGCATCTTAGGTATTTATCGAGCTTATTCTTGAGCACATCTACACTCACTCCTGATATGTTTCTTAGATGAGCTGGCAGCACATTAAATAGTCGCTGCATTATCGATGCTGGTGCGTAGTGGATTAATGTCCTGTGCGCCTTTCTCAGTTTACCTGGAATATTTTTTGGCACTATTAATCTACCTCGGCTTGCTCTTTCTGATATTTTAAGCTCCATGATGTTTTCAGTAATTCCTTCTATTTGCTTCCATGCTTGTATTATCATGTAGCGTTCTCTTCTCCTTTCTAGACTGTATAGTTTTAAAAATTTGTACACTCTCTATTTGCGCAATATCCTTTTGGAAGTGTGGGTACCATATCACATTGCAGTACTCGAGTGTACTACGTACATAAGTTTTGTAAAGCATAATCATGTGTTCAGCTTTTCTTGTTTTAAAGTGTCTGAATAACATTCCCATTTTTGCTTTACATTTAGCCAACAGTGTTGCTATTTGGTCGTTGCATAACATATTCCTATTTAAAATTACACCAAGGTCTTTAATTGCTTCCTTGTTTGTGATTGTCTCATTATTAGGTCCCTTGTATGCATACACCATTCCTTCTCTGTTTCCATAATTCATTGATTCGAATTTATCGGAGTTAAATACCATCCTATTTATCTCCGCCCATTCATATATTTTGTTTAGATCTCTTTGTAGTGAGTTCCTATCTTCATCACAAGTAATTTCTCTACTTATTCTTGTGTCATCGGCGGAACTTCTCACTACGGAGTTTTCAACATCACAGTCTATGTCTGAGATCATAATAACAAACAGCAGTGCAGCTAGTACCGTACCTTGTGGCACACCCGATATTACCTGGGCTTCATCTGATTTCTCGTCATTTGCAACCACTATCTGTTTTCTGTTTTGCAGGAAATCTTTTACCAATTTTCCTATCTTTCCAACAATATTATGCTTTCTCATTTTTTTCTCCAATATGTTATGGTCTACCTTGTCAAAGGCTTTTGCAAAATCTAGATAGATCACATCTGTGTCTTTTTCATTTATCATATTTTTGTATATGTTTTCATAGTGTGCTATCAGTTGGGTCTGTGTACTTTTTCCAGGCACGAAACCGTGTTGACCCATATTAAACAAATTATTTTTGACCAAATGGTTCATTATTTTCTTTTTTTTTACCCTCTCATACACTTTCATAATATGTGATGTTAGACTAACAGGTCTATAATTGCTTGCCTCTAGTCTTGATCCACTTTTGAAGATAGGGGTTATATAGGCTAATTTATGTTTAACATATATCTCGCTCATATCTACACTTTGTCTTAGCAGTATTGCAAGTGGCTTCACGATAGTGTTTGCAGTTTTTGTTTAACAAAATCGCTGGAACTCCATCTGGTCCGGCTGCCGATCCATTTTTAATTTCGTTTATAGCCTTGACAATATTTGCTTCATTAATATCTATATCCGTTAGATATTCAACATTTTCTTCTCTCATTTCTGTTTCATTATTCTCATTCACAATTCTTGGCGTGAACTCACTCTTATATTTTTCTGCTATGTTGCATATTTCCTTTTTTTTCATTCGTTAGCCGTCCTTCAATTCTTAGAGGGCCTATTTCTATTCTCCCTTTATTCATCTTTTTTGCATAGGAGTAAAGTACTTTGGGGTTTCTTTTTATATTTTGAAGTGTCCTTTCTTCTATGTCCTTTTTTTCATTTTCTTTCGACTGTATAATCTTTTGTTCTGCATTTTCTATCTTACATTTTATTTCCCTCATTTTCCACACATTTTTTTCTTTTGCAAGATTTTTCTTCCACTTTCTAATTTTCTGAAATAAGATCCTTCTGTTTCTTGGTATGCACGTATTTTGTTTATTGTTTTTTTCGGTACATATTTTTCAACAATTTTCTCTAGTGTTTTGTACAGTATGTCCGTATTTACCTGTATATTATCACTTATAAATACATTTTTCCATTCTTTATTCAGTTCTTCATTTATTTCTGACCATTTTATATTCTTACTGTAAAAATTATATTTTCCATATCCTTCCCAAAGTTTTGTGCTTTTATTAATTCTGTGATCACTTGCTTTGGAATGAACTATCAATTCTATGACATTGTGGTCTGAAATTCCCGTGTTATACACTATTATTTCTTTAACATAATTCACCTCATTCACAAATACTCACAAGCTGGACATAATCATGGCACCAGGACATTTTCAGACTGTTGCAATAAACGGATTTTGAGCAAAGCAAAAAATCTATGTTTAGGTGAGGTAGCCATGTCGTCCTTATGGAAGTTCCTATTAGGTAGCTTTCTAAGGTATATTTGACTACAGTGATATTCCCAGAGAATTTTACCTTAAGGTATCTAGAATTCTAACTCCTGGAGCGAATATCCCTAAATAATCTCACAGGGATATCGCATAATATCAGAGGATGTATTCTTGACACGTCACATAGCTATCTTCGCCCCGAACAGTATTAACGCTTCGAGGGGGTATAGTGACAAGAATCCGAAACGAAAATGAAAAGAGAGCCGTTCATAAGGCATCTCTCCTATTCCGTTTCCACTGTGTATCTGATGAAGGCGGTGGCGCCCTCTTCATTCCTTGTAGCAATATACGAGGGGGTACAGATACTGTATTATAGGGAAGGGTCAATAAGCCCTTTTACAATAAAAGGAAGGGCGGGTCCATCAGGACGACATGGCTACCTCACCAAAAAATAGATTTTTCGCTTCGCACAAAAGGCCATGTCGTCCTGATGGAAGTTTACCAGAGCATTACTTTATCTGTGGATTACCAATCAGTGCTGTACTCTCAAGAAAGTATTTTTCTGGTCCGTCTAGACCTAGAGACCTATGATGTTACCGTCATACATCATTTCATCTAAGCATGAACTATGTTAGTGCTTCCTGCCCCCTACAGGGATGAGTCATACTAGACTCTGGAAAAGTCCCGAGGAGTACATAAAAATTTATGGATGATAAAATGACAAGCTTGTATAGTGGTCTCACCCTATACATCATAAAGCAAAGTTTGTTTAAGAGTCGCCAAAGTAAGAGTGATTTTGTGACACCTTCCCCAAAGTGACCACTCTTAATAACTATCGGATAAAGGTCATATCCGCATAGGAACAAATTTGCATCTCTGCCACTCTCCCGTTAGGGTACCACCTCAACCCTTCCTAAAGTAGGGCTAAGGAGAGTGGACTTTGCTTAAATCATGGAACAATCTTAAAAGACATACCATGATAAAAATATCCATATTTTAATCTTAATGCTCAGTACACATCTAATAAAAATGAGTGTGGGCGAATAAAACGCAGGGTTCACTGTGAATTAGTTTATTAAAATTTGATAAACGTGCATATCAGATCTACCTTTGTAAAAAAAATTTAAAAAAGTGGATGATATCTATTAAAGCACAAAGAAAACAGTCAACAGAAAATAACGTTTCATCTACCATGAAACAGACATGCCACTTTAATTGAATAAGTAATAATGCTACAGTCTGTATACTGTTTAATTACACTAGCGTAAGGAACGCTTGGCACAAGTGTCCGTATTATGCTATAGTTCACCAACGTCAATGGAACAGTTCGTAAGGGCACTTTCGTGGCCTATCGCTCAGTGTGTAGTACACACAGTGACTACACATCCACCCTCTTATTTAATCGTCCCAAATTAATTGCACTGTTCCTCGCAGAGTTAAAACAGAAGGTTAAGGGATTCTACCTGCTTCTACCACAGATTACTTGAGTTGCTCCACTTGCTTTGCATAGTGCATAAAGAACACCTTGGATTACCACCAGCTGGTGAACGAACAAATATGTTCAAGGTTCATATAAATAAGGAAATTTTATGGAAGAAGCACCTCATCTCGGATCATGACTAGCGGGTGTACTGTCAGGACCCGATTCGCGAATAACACAGGTGAGTTTCGCCCTTAGTAATAGAAAACCTTGAGCCCGAGGTTTCTCCTCTGAACAGCTGTCCTCCCATAAAGTCTGAAGTTCTATGAAGATACCTCCTTTAGGCACCCCACTGGATATAGAGATACATCTTCCTTCAGAGGGTAGATTCTCTAGGGACCCCACCTTATGGTGGGGAGAGAAAATCATAAGATGTAGGTTTCTGGTTTTCTGTAATGAAGCAAAGACAGTCGACTTCTGTACTCACTGAGACAGGGATGGATCTGGTAGCGGAACAAATTTTAGGCGTAGTTCCTATGCCAGAGGGAACCACACGCTATCTGGCCACTTGTGGGCCACTATTGTCGCCTTCCCTTTGAAGGATCTCAGCTTGTCAAGGATCTTCAAAAGGAGGTTGTGCGGAGGGAGCAGATAAATACTGGACCATCTGTTCCAGTCTATGGACATAGCGTCCACGGCCTCCGCTAGCGGATCCTCGTATGGGGACACATAACGATCCATTTTCTTGTTGTCTTTCGTCGCAACTCCGGGACTTGACTCGAGATGAAGGAGAACGATCCTGCGTCAAGGGACTATTCTGACTCTATTGGTGTAAACCTGGATAGAGCGTCCACTGTCACATTGCGGAACCCTTGAATGTGAACTGCTGACAGGTGCCATTTTTTCCTTTCTGCCAAACGAAAAATGGCCAACATCACTTGGTTGATTTGAGGTGACCTCGACCCTTGTCGATTCAGGCATCTCACTATCACCTCGCTGTCTAGAACTAGTCTTATGTGGGTCGAGTGGCGAGGAGATACCTTCTTTAACGTCAGAAGCACTGCCATGGCTTCCAGAAAGTTGATGTGAAATGACTTGAAGAGATTGGACCAAGCTCCTTGGACTCTCTTCTGATGAGAGTGACCCCCCCCAGCCTTCCTTTGAAGCGTCTGTGTGGATAGTTACTGACGGGGGAGGAGGTTGAAGAAGTATTGATTTCTTTAGTTGCTTGGCATTGGACCACGGCTTGAGAAGCGATCGCAGTCGAGTTGGTAGAGGTCTTATTAGATCTCTTCTCGCGTTTGATGCGTATTTCCTCCAGACTTCTGTTGCATCATTTAGCTGTGCTCTTAGCACTGGATCTGTTATTGAAGCAAACTGTAGAGAGCCCAGCACCCTCTCCTTTTCGCGTCTCGATATCCATTTGGATATCAGCTGTCTATTGACAGATCCTGCTATTCCCTTCCTCTTCTTCCCAGGAATAGAAAGTCGATGTGACTCCAAATTCCAATGGATTCCCAACCACTGAAATTTTTGAGCTGGAGAAAGTCGAGACTTTTTGATATTGATCTTGAATCCCAGATGTTCCAGGAACTGGATCACTCTCTTAAAAGCTTGCATGCATTCTGTCCTGGATGATGCCCACACCAGCCAGCCGTCCAAGTAGGCTACTACTTGGACCCCCTTCAGGCATAATTGACGGACGGCTGCGTCTGCGAGCTTCGTGAAAATCCTTGGGGCTATGTTTAGCCCGAAAGGCATGGCTCTGAAGGCGTAAAGTTTTCTATGTAATTTAAAGCCTAGGTAGGAGGAGAGGTGGCGATTAATTGGAACATGCCAATAAGCGTCAGACAAGTCTATAGAGACAGTATACGCCCTCTTGGGCAGTAGGGTCCTTATGTGTTGAAGTGTGAGCATTTTGAACTTATGGTTCATTATGAACTTGTTGAGTGGCGACAAGTCAAGAATGACTCTGAGTTTATCTGAGTCCTTCTTTGGAACACTAAACAGCCTCCCTTGAAATTTGATGGACTTAACTTTCCGAATCACTCTTTTGTCTAAGAGCTCTCGGAAGTATTCTTCCAATACGGGGGTAGATTGTTGGAGAACTGAGGAAACTGAGGTGGAGGGCTGCTCCAACTCCAACCTAGTCCAATTTTTATTAGGCTGTGGGCCCAGGGATCGAAGGTCCAGCGATCCCTAAATAGCTGTAGCCTCCCTCCTACAGGAAGCATCTCACTTCTGCTGTTGTGGACCTGAGGCCTTGCCTCCTTGACCGCGTCCTCCCCTGAATCCCCTTCCTCTTGAAGGGCGTCTAGAAGAACCTCTGGCTGTTCCTCTAGCCCTCGCACGAAAGGAAGAAGTCTGCCTTTCGAAGGCTGGGTTAAAAACTGGCGACTGAGTCGCCACTTGTTGAGGTGCCAGTTGGTACGTGGTTGGAGGTTGTGCCATCATTTGAGGCACCGCAGTCACAGGAAGTTGTTGCTGTTGAAGCTGTCGGTAAGATATAGCCGGCCGAGAAGATGGCCTAAGCCTTTTTGTCTTCCTCTTGGGTTGGGGACCCTCATCCTGAGAAGACTTCCTCTTAAGATCTAAGCCCCACTTTTTGAGAAGGTTCCTATTCTCTCTGGCAGCCTTGTCTACTACCTCTTTAACCACATCATTGGGAAAGAGGTTTACCCCAGATACAAGCGGATATCAGTTTCCTTGGTTCGTGTCTCACCGCAGCCGAGGCGAACACGAACTCTCTACAGGCTCTCCTAGCTTTGATAAAGCTATAGAGATCCTTTGTAACCATGGACAGATGAGTTTTGCCGACCACCATGAACATGTCCTGGATCTTGGGGTCACTTGCCATTGTTTCTAATGTCGTTTGCAACGACATTGATGCCGCAAGTCTCTTTCTTCTGTCGCTTGCTCGCTGCGCAAGAGAAACTCCGACAGCTTAGGGAGTTCCTCACCGAACTGACATTCAGCAATATCAGCTTCTAGCTTCCCGACTGAGAAGGTAAGGTGTACGTCCTTCCAGTCTTCTTGGTCCAAGGGCAAGGTCAGAGATAACGTCCTGCACTCTTCCAAGGAGAGGCATGGTTCCCCTGCCTCCACCGCCTTTAAGGCTGTCTTATATCCCTTTTTCATGAAGGGAAAGGCTTTGGTAGGAGAGGCCACCAAAGAAGGAAGCTTCATACTCGAGGCTGGCACCTTTGAGTTCGTGAAGCCCCTCTCTTTCATCGAGCATGATAGTAACACCTGATCTTTACTATGATCCAAAACTATGACCTCCTTCGGCTCAGTCTCCTCCTTTGAGGCTGGCTCCTTCCTAAGGCGGACATAACAGTCCAGGTAGGAATCCTTATTGGGCCAAAATTCCACCTCTTCCAAGGGAATTGCTCCCAACTTTTCAGATATAACGATCTTCCCGATTGGCATATGTTCAGCATACCTCCAAGGATTGGTATCCGAACGCAAAGGAAGATCCTTCACGTTGAGTCGCTTCTGGGGCCCACGTGATGCTGCAAGTCTACATATCTCCAGTTTCATTGCAGCCTCTTTCTCATCATTCTTCTTCTAAATTTGTTGGATCATCTCAACAATAGAAGAAAGAGTCCTTCCCAGGTCATCTGGGATAGCAGACGATGTAGAGGGAACTGGTTCTGGGTCCGGAACCGATGTAACCGACACCTCATCAATTTCTTTCTCTTCTACTTGAGGAGTGCGGCACAGGTCCTCCTCTTTACCATCTCCTAGAAGGTCCTTCTCTGTAGAATCCGACACCTCCGACATACTAATTCCAATTGGATATCTTGAAGGGCGGTCGAGACTTCAGAATCCACTGGATTCTGGGTAGTTGGTATCTCCACCTGAGTCTGGGGGATGATTGCATCAGCCGATGCTTTAGGGAAAAGGTAGGCCCTCATCTTCTCATTTGGAAGGTAGGGGCCTGAGGTGTTTTTCTGAAAACCCCTCACCCAGGATCGCAACTTTTCCCTGGCAGTATCCCTTGACTCAGTAGACTTGGGTCGTCAAAAGCCGCAGTAATCAGGTTAGAACATACTGTACAAACCTGAGGGTCCCAATACCGGAGATCACCTCTGGAGGCTGTGCATGGTGCGTGCCTCCTTCAGTATTGATGTCCACAGAAGTACTTACTGCGGACATTACAGAACACACTCCTGCACTTCGGATGGTCCTCCTGTAAAAAGAAGAAAATACCATGAGTATCAAGCGAAGGCTTTTCACTTATATTGAAACATTTAGCTTATATAGAAAAGCTATAAAAGAAAGAAGGAAAGACACATACTTGTATTTCCTGTCCAGTCAATTGCCGTAACCTCCCAAAATATTAAAACTAAGGTTAATTCTATACTAGAATACCTTATGTAATTTCCTGAAGGGAAATTTAATGTGTAGTTTTAATATACGGGATTGAAAGAATACAGAAAGAACTCACTTTCTCTATAAAGTACGGTCTCAACAAAAGGCTGTACAAGGTAACATTAAGCATGATGAAGAACTTTAGTGTTATCACAAACTCTATACAGCAGTTTCTACTAATGCAGTGTGTACTACATTACGAATATAGCAACTACTGTACATCGCATGCTTTTGTGCTGGCCAGCACGCGCCAGTAGGTGCCGGCCGGCAACTACCCCTTTATAGATCAAAGATATACTATCTTTAACTAATAGGCGGCAGCCCTCTGATTCGCGACTATGTGCCGGCCGGCAATCATTGCCAGCCGACGGCTGAAAACACTAAAACCCGGCTGCCGGCCGCTAATCGTAGGGGCCAGCGAATTCAGGATGTGAATCCACTGCCAGCCGGCAAATGTAATAAAACCATGCTGCCGGCAGTAGCCAAGAATCAGAGAACCTCTACCTGCCCGGCTGTTGGCTGTCAAGCCGGCAGCCTGGATAGGGGTGCAACACATTAGTCAGAGAAAAAGTAAGTATGTAAGGTTATAGGGCGGCATGCCATACGACCTTCCATCCAGAAAGAGTGAACTTTCGGAAGGGGAGAATGTAACATTCAGGCTTCCAAAGAATCCACAGCGTCTACCGACAGACATGGAAGAGAGACCAAGGGAGGTCTGGGGTTCACTCTGCAAAGAATAAAGGGTCTCTGCCGGCCGGCACGTAATGCCGGGCGGCAGAGAACTGAGCCGGTCCTCCATCCTAACCTATGCTAGGTACAGAAGAAGGACTGTGGCCAGGAAAATAAAAGAAAGAGAGGTGAGGAAGGGATAAGGGTCCTAAAGACTTCGTTCTAGCAAGATACACACTCAGCAGTTAGGGAGCTCATCCTAACCAAGAGTTGTCTATTAGGGAGGAAGACTGGCAATGCTTGTTATCCTCCTCCCAACCAGAACAAAGTTATGTGAAGTTATTTCGTCGGGCAACCGAGAAACTCTTTCTCCAGCCCGAGAAAAACGACACAGGACAGTCTGCTAGGCCAATAGAGGAAGGAATCATCAGAATCCTTCCAACATGGACTAGGGAAGCAGAGCTTCCTGTGTCCACCCCTAACCTAGCAAAGGAGACTCATTCTCCATGCTAGGAAGAAGCAGACAGCAGACTAAAAACTCTGAAATTCTGCTCAAACCCCAAAAAACAGTCACTCTGGTTATCAGCACAGAGCAGAAATATCCTAGGATAGTAATACCTGGATTAATATACAGGTAAAACCACTAGGATTAAGCCAAGGGCTTTCAGAGGGAGAGAGGGATTGAACTTGGCCTCCGGAGGAGAAAAGAACAATCGGGGATGTGCGAAAGTATACTACTGTACCTAGAATACTAGCTAGGTAAGGTGAGAATCGATTACCTAAATCACCGAAACTCTCTCGTATACAATCTTGGAAAAAACATTCAACAATATCTTACATGTATAAAATATTTGCCTATAGCTTCAATAAAATAACACTCGTAAAAACTTATACAATGCATGAAAGTACTAATGCCAGACGTGTAGGCTACGAAGCCTCGCGAAAGGCAGGATCGGTACCTCGACCGTGTCGAAATCCCCAAGCTAACACTGGCCGAGCAATATAAGCATTTCTAGAGTAGCTAAATAGCAAAATTATTAAAGCGTAACAAACCGGGAACGTCGCTCTAGCTAACTAACTGACCCATAAGAGTGAGCGATAGCATCCAGGACGCCTCCGGTAGGCAACAGCTCTTGTTTACATTAAAATCACTTTGGATTGAATTAAAAACGACAAGAGCTTACATTCATACATAGTAAAGATAATACTCAACTTTCCAGTGGCAGAAGAGGCCGGAGAAGTCATCAAAAAGTTGAATTAAATCCAAAATAACGAGAGAACACAAGGGAAAACACCGAGTAGTTAAGCTACACGTAAAGGAATGAAAAGGCCACCACCGCCTTCATCAGATACACACTGGAAACGGAGTAGGAGAGATGCCTTATGAGCGGCTCTCTTTTCATTCTCGTTTCGGATTCTTGTCACTATATCCCCCTTGAAGCATTAATACTGTTTGGGGCGAAGATAGCTATGTGATGTGTCAAGAATACATCCTCTGATATTATGCGATATCCCTGCGAGATTATTTAGGGATATTCGCTCCAGGAGGCAGAATTCTGGATACCTTAAGGTAAAATTCTCTGGGAATATCACTGTAGTCAAATATACCTTAGAAAGCTACCTAATAGGAACTTCCATCAGGACGACATGGCCTGAACCCAAAAATATATATTCTCGCAACTTTACGTGAATTGAAGAGGAGCATACAACATTTGTGGGTTTGAGATTGGGTGAGAAGAGAAGGTAAGGGTATCTTTGAGATCTTTTGTCGGTAAATAAATTTGGAGGATGATTTTATTTTTTACCACTACCATAGAATGAACAAAACAGATTTACATTTTCTCATGAGGCTTGTTGGACTCATGATTGTCAAGCAAGAGCACGTCCCATTTATTTATTTTCAACCGAAATCCTGCTCGTGGTTTGTGCTAGCTGCTTTCCATGCAGTCTGCTGGTGAAAATGAGCTTAGTGTTACTCTAGCTGAAGGGAACGCTGCGTATCTAGGGCAGTGATTTTGGTAATTAATTTTTTAGTTGCATCTATTTGCAGTATCATAATAATTATAGTAATTGTTTGCTATAATCACGAGTATGAGTTGAATGTTAGATTATTTTCTAGTTAAAGTCGAAATATCTAGTAATTGCTTAAAAAAAATATACTGTAAGTTAAATCCTCAGTAGATATTAGGCAATTTTAGAAATATTTTCATATATGTAATGGTGATATAGAGGCATTAAATTTACACTTTTGCTCATATCTACTGAATAAATCAATAGTTTTTTGTTTTCAATGGCAAGTATGATAATGCTCAGTTATACATATCATCAACCAATAAACTTTCAAAGGTACCATTGGGAACTGTGTCCTGGTCCCGAAACAGATAGGAAGTAACGCGAAACGAGAAACGCGAGACAGGAAACATGTCAGTGTCTAAACAAAAGTTGTAATAAAGACTGAGCCTCACAGGAAGAAACTACATTTCAGAAACGGGTAACGTTTGTAGCCCTAGGTCGACCAGAAGTGAACATGTTAATTTTTCATGTCACTTTTATAATCATAAGTTTTAAAAGAAATACATTATGTTTAACATCCTGTTGTATTTGTTTTTATTTGTTTAAATAAAACTATAATTTAATTACGATTTGAAAAATAATAAATATATTGTTGTAAGCCTCCTGTTGGGTATTTTGTATCTTTAAATAATAAACTGTCGTTATAAAAGAAAACAAAAACGTGTCCGACCTACTGCTGTGTCATTTTGGGGTTAGCGATTGTTTTTTGAGATGTTACTGCATTTGTTGTTGGTAGTAAGTGGTAAAACTAGTCTTAATCTCACTTGAGATTCAAGAGAAGTTTTTCCTCTGTAGATATTGGTTTTCACGAATTACAAGATCTCACATCGCAAATGTGGAAGTGCCAGTCACTATTTTTCCTTTTTTTTTTTCTTTTTTTATCAGTGGACATTTTTTTATTCTCTTTTTTATTTCCTAATAGAAAAGGATAAAGCCACCAACAGATGATTTTTACCATTTTCCCTAGCTTTCTATATAAGCCATTATAACCAGTGCATCTTCATCGTAGAAATACATCTTAACTGACAAAGGTGACTAAGTGAGCACACACCTACGCCTATGTGACAGGGTGAAGTGTGGCTTGGGGTGTTTTCCATTTCAGCTTTTCCATTTCTCGTTTTGAATCATATTATGTGATTCCTGCCTCAAATACTGGAATAGTATGATTTTTTCTTTTAATTTACTTCCTGTTTTCTTTTTTTCTGACACAACCATCATCCATACCCTAAATCCCATAAAAAACGGGTACATGTGTGGAACAATAAGCCTGGAATTACAAATACTGTCAATAGTTCCATATTTATGAGGAGTTGAAATGGCTGTTGAAAACATATTCTATTATATAATTTGTATTATATTTTCCTTAGTTCTTTGTGTAGTTATCTCTTAACTGAGGGAATGAAATACTGTTAATATGCTTTCATTTATATGTATCTTCTTTCCGGTTCATTTACAAGACAACCATTATATGGACGTTTTTTTTTACATTACAACAGGCTTCCAGGCTTTTCTTTCTGAATAACTGTATGACACATGCCAATATCAATAACGATTATAATACTGCTATTATTATCAACATTGATAATACGGATGAAGATATGTTGTATATATGAAAAAATGAATGGTTACCAGCGATTATATATATACATATATATATATATATATATATATATATATATATATATATATATATATATATATATATATATATATATATATCTATATATATATATATCTATATATATATATATCTATATATATATATATATATATATATATATATATATATATATATATATATATATATATATATATATATATATATATATATATATATATATATATATATATATATATATATATATATATATATATATTTTATACATGGTTATTTTCTCCAAATATTATGATAAATAATTTATGTTAGGTTTAGGCAATTGTTTAATTTATGCTGGAAATAAATATTGGATATTCAATAATTTTGAGTACGAATTGGATATAATATTAACCGCTTTTACCTCATGTATTATAAAATTTCAACACCAATATCACAATATATTAAAAGCTTATCACATCATGGCTATTTCAAGTAGTTGAGTTTAGGTTTTGAGTCAGGAAAAAGCAGAATGGTGGAATAATATCCATGGTAATTTATGGATATATCAATACTATTATTGGAAAAAATTACTTCAGGTGAATAGGAAAAGGTGCAGGAGAAGTAGTGGAAGTTCTGAAGTTTTCCTCTCTGCCTTCGGTAAGAAAAACTGCAACTGCTTATGGTAGATAAGGGGATGTGATATGTATCATCAAACCTTCAATTGAATAAGTAGTTTTGCATCATACAGCTACTTTTAATTTATCAACGAACGTTATCGATATTTTGCATTAATTTTAACTCAAATCTTAGAGGTAAGCTTAGAAATAAAAGAAAATATATATTTCATGTCAAAAAAGTAAAAAGAGCATGTAACTTTTTACATCAGAACAAAAACTGTTGAGGCACGAATTCAAGATCTTTGCTAACGAGCTTACTGAGAGAGGGTTACTTTCTCTACAAACCCCCCTCTCCTTTTTTCTCACCCACTTAAAAAGAAAAAAAAAAAGCCTATTCTTAGAGGAGG
Organism: Palaemon carinicauda; assembly: GCF_036898095.1. Classification (NCBI taxonomy): domain Eukaryota; kingdom Metazoa; phylum Arthropoda; class Malacostraca; order Decapoda; family Palaemonidae; genus Palaemon; species Palaemon carinicauda. Next base: position 46,938,580 of record NC_090747.1, on the reverse strand, counting down.
TCATTAGGGTTAACAGCACAACTTTTTCACGCACCACGTAACATAGTTGAAAAGCCTATTCATAAATTTGTTTTTCCTCGCAGCATTAGGTGTGGATAAGCGAAGGACCCATTCATTCCTTTTACTCTCAAACTCAACTTAATATTTTCTTCTATTTCTCTCCACGGTTGAGTCCCACAGCATCCCTATCTCGCCCTAATGACCTCAAGTATTTCATAGAGCTTCAAATAGTTATTTTCATGTCAAGATATAATTTTTTTTTATGTTACAGATTTGGTATGATGATAAACTCCTACCTCTTAATAGTTATGATAAAGGTAAGCACAATAGATTGCTCTCTCTCTCTCTCTCTCTCTCTCTCTCTCTCTCTCTCTCTCTCTCTCTCTCTCTCTCTCTCTCTCTCTCTCTCCTCTCATATACTTACAATTTTATTTTATAGTTTTCTTCTTATCTTCCTTATACCATTATAGCATGGAAGTAAGAGAATCGAAGTCTTATAAAAACGTTGCACTTAATGTATCGAAAGTATGAATTACTTAATTACTTAATGGGTAAAATGTCTACTATGAGATTCAGGGCCTCTGTAACACGGTTTTTTGGACTTTGCTCCTTATCAAAGCATCGGATGTAGCTGAAAGTTGACATATGTATATTTTACAACCACACATAAATTTCATCAGCATTATCAATAACCTAAACACGATAGTTTTAATTTTTATAGAGTAAAAATTATCTAGCCGACGCCATGGCCAGTGATAACGAGCCAAGAGTCGAAAACATTCATTACGTAAGCAATGTAAACACCTTTTGACAAAATTTTGCCCCACCCATCCACCAGACACCCATTCACCTTGTTCCATCGGTTCTGAAACCCATAACAGTCAAGAATGGCTAACAGGATTTGGAATTGCCCCCGTGGTTGCAAAACCTCATTTGTCTTACGACTTGCAACCTTATACAGTCAAAAGAAAGCCCGTGGCCATATTTACTATAGCCTGAATAGGTATTTATTCAGTTTCTAGTTTAAATCCAATGTTTATGGTCTGATTTGTATTTAGCGTAACATAATTATAATACTTGTAATGTCATTCAGGCTTTTGAACATTTCCATTAACTATTCACTATGCCACCAAGAGAGAGAGAGAAAGAGACAGATTGTTTGTAGACAGTCTTTATATAACTATTTTTGTTAAAATAAGAATTTAGTGCTAAAATCTCCATCAGACCAACGGATCATCCGATATATATTTTTTTCTTCTTCTTAGTCCGTACGACCGTGTTGGCTATGTTTTGGGCATGACTGCATTCTGTAAATAAATCATGTATAGTTTTTGGAGTTTTATTTGTACATCTAATGGGAATTTATAGAAGTAAAGTGAACATAATTCATTTATCCTTTAAAATAATTACTACAAGTATCAAAAAAAATAGTAGTAAAGATGATAATGCAATGAAGCAATGATACCATACCTTATCTTAAGCTTCAACAACGGCAATAACATACCCAGTTGCCATAATTTTTCAGCTTAATGAAATAACCTATCATCTAATGTTTAACTTAATTTCTGAGGAGGCCATGGCTTATTGCACAGTGAAAAAACATGACAAAGACTTTATGAATGGCGGAACAATACATAAATGTGGGTGGGGTATCTGTGCTAGCGTAATAATACTACTGTAGCAGTAGTGCCGCAACAGTAGTAAACATGAATTAAACGTTTAGGCCAACTGCTGGGATCCTTAAGGATCATTTAGCACTTCTTACAACTGCTCGAGAAATGAGTTTTAATAGCCAGAATTTAAATTTTCTGATCCAACAATGCCCATGATAGCCTTCAGTGTTATCCTGAATTATAACGAGGCCAAAGTGGGTGGAGCCTCATGAAGTCATCATTCTGGCGATAGTTATTTAAAGCCGAAACACGGTACCGGCTATTTTTTTTTTTTTTTTTTTTTTTTTTTTTTTTTTTTTTTTTTTTACAGTAAATAGGTAGGTAGATAGACAATAAATAAAAATTGCTTGACATTGGATATAGCAGTTATCAAATCAAGCTTGTCTACTACGTTTTTGAAAATGACCAACTATTCCCTACACCTTGTCAATCTGATTGTGACCTAAAAAGTAGACTGTAATTTCTTAGGAAACTTATTTTGGGAGTTAGACTAATAATCGAAGTGTTTTTGTATTTATTAACATATTTTGTTGGTTTGTTCATTATAACAATTATCAGTGGAGAGGTTTCAGAGTTCATAAAGGTGTACTGCTTTGCTTTTATTTAGACTTTTGTGTCATTGTTGGCAGAGGTATAGCCTTCGTTACGTATAGCCAATCATCGATCGAGAAAGAGAGAAGAAATGCCGTCATAAGTTACGTAACGAGTGCGTTCGAAACCTTTTCTCTGAGTAAGTTGGCCCGTCTTCAAAAAACCTCACTTTTACATTATAAGTACCAAATTTATTCAACCTACGTAATGCAGAATATAGTCAAAATTTATGTGTAGATATAATGTGTATTCCGTATAAGTGTTATATTTATGAAATTCATAGATAAGAAATTATTGCGAAAAAACCGTGTTACAGAGGCCCTGAATCCGATAGTAGTGCATTATCTCTAATAAGTTTAAGGATTCTAAATCACATATTTATATATGTTCATACCATTTTATTTTCATTTGCTTGTCAGATTTTGTACAAGTACGAAAATACTGTAGTTTGTGGCTCATATTATTCCCATATATATATATATATATATATATATATATATATATATATATATATATATATATATATATATATATATTTGTGAGTGTGTGTGTTCATGTGTATACCTTCCCCTTCTTTTGTGACCCCTGCATTAGTGATTATCACAGGAGTGCGAGTGAAAGCCTGATAGGATAGAGAGTGATCTTTAAAAATTAATTAGCTGACAACGTTTGTTTGAAGGGTCTTTTCCTTTGAAGTATCCGCTCCATTGGAATGTGCTCTTTCGCTTGACGCCATTCTGGACTTAAATACACGCTCTTTTGTTTCCGATAGTTACTTGCCTAATGTTTTCTGGGTAGTTCAAAAGGTTATTGCATTCAGTCAGGAAGGGGGTTGGCTGCGCAGCTAGCTTTTTGGAGGCCAGTTCTTTTAACTAATATCTGTCTTTTCTGAAATTATCAAGGAGCTGACAGACGTTGTCTTTGTATATGTATTCTCATTGAGTAGATATCCGTATTGGACAGTTTTGCTGATTTCCACACGCACACCCACACACATACACGCACACCCACACACATACATGTACAAACACACACATATACACACAAACACACAAGCACGCGCGCGCATGTGTGCACACAGACACAGGCACACATATTCACACAGGCATACACACACACACACACACACACACACACACACATATATATATATATATATATATATATATATATATATATATATATATATATATATACATATACATATATATATGGGTGTATATATATATATATATATGTGTGTGTATATATATATATATATATATATATATATATATATATATATATAGATATATATATATATATATATATATATATATATATATATATATATATATATGTTTTTCTTGAGATAAAGGTTCCACTGGTTAATATCCTAGACCTCATCCTTTTTCTCGAACTCTCCGAATTGAATAAACAGCATTGCAACAAAACTAATGCTGCCCAACTTCGAGATACATTTCTTTGCAAATATTTGGCGAATCTTGCTTCTCTTGTTTCTTCTATGCAGAGGTTATTCCCAAACTTTCTTAATTACATCAGTTACCAAGAACGAATACGTTGTAAAGATATAAATAGACACCAGTGAGAGTTTTATTATATCTATTTGCCCAACATGTTTTAATGGTAGCTTGCAAAGTATGGATTTTAACCCTGAATGAAATATTAATACATGTTTTTCAATCTCAGTGATAATTCAAAGCCATGATTATTGATATATACTAAACAAAATAGAAAAAATATGCATGTATACCATCAAAATCATCATCACACGTCAGTAGTTCAATGCAGAACGAATGCATCAGACATGTCTTTCCACGCCTGTCTATGGTCTTTCTGTAACAGTTCACCTATACCCGCAAACCTTCATAGTTCGTCACTCCATCATCTTCTCTTCATACCCTTGTTTGTTATGCAATCTCTCGGACACACTCTGTTATTCTTAATGTCCACCTGTTATCTTTCATTCTTATTATATGTCCTGCCCACGTCCATTTCTTTTCCTTATATGTTAGCATATCCTCTACTTTACTTTCTGATCGTATCTGTATTGCTCTTTTTCTGTCTCTTTCTGTTATTCCAATAATTATAACAAGGTTATGTTCTATCGATTTTGTTAGGCTCTAAGTTTCTGATTCATAGGTTAATAACGGTAGAACCATCCAAATAAATACTTTTCTTTTTAAAGAAAGTGGCATTTTAATTTTCATAAACTCATTTTGCTTACCGAAGGCTTTCTATTTCAAGCTTATCCTTCTTTTAATTTCGGTCTCGGTCGCTGGGGCAACACTTATTGTCTGCCCTTAGTAGGTATACTCATTAGCAATCTATAAAACTTCATCTATAACTGGTATTTGTTGTCTGCATTTTATTTGAACATTTGTCTTAGTTTTCTCACACTCATTTCGGTCCTACATTTCTGCTTTCTCTATTTAAATATATATCATTTTATTTTTACTCTTTCTACATGTCACTAAGCTCATTATGTCATTTATAAATTTTGAGTGGTTAAGGCATTCCCCATCAATATCAAAAATTTAGGTTGGACAAATGCCGGAATTAACATTAATGGGGAATACATTAAAAACTTATGGTTTGCCGATGACACTTTTCTATATGGTCAGTCATTGGAGTAATTGCATGTGTTGATAGAATATTTGAATAGAGAAAGCCAAAATGTAGAATTAAAAAACGAATATGAATAAAACTAAGACATTGCCCAATAAAAACACGGACATACTACAAATACCGGTTACAGAAAAACGTCTGGAGATTGTTAATGAATACACATACTTAGAAAAGACAGTAAGTGTTTTCCCAGGGCATCAGAACTAAATTAAAAGAAAATCATAATGGGATGCTTCAGAAACTTAGACTCTTAAAAAGGCTTTATAACATAAGCTAGTTAGAACTCAAATGAAATTAGAGGATATTGTGATATGTAAGTAAAATAAGAGGTCATACGCAGGTCCACTTGCCTCTGTTTATGGTCTTTTTATGAGAGTCCACACCCGTAAACTTTCCTAGTTCAACAATTCAACATCTTTTTCATTCAGCTGCTTTGTTTGCAATCTCTAAGAACCCATTCTGTTATCCTTCTTGGCCACTTATCATCTGGCATTCTTATTATATATCGTGCGTACATACATACATATACCAAGGCACTTCCCCCAATTTTGGGGGGTAGCCGACATCAACAAATGAAACAAAACAAAAAGGGGACCTCTACTCTCTACGTTCCTCCAGCCTAACAAGGGACTCAACCGAGTTCAGCTGGTACTGCTAGGGTGCCACAGCCCACCCTCTCCCATTATCCACCACAGATAAAGCTTCATTATGCTGAATCCCCTACAGCTGCTACCTCCGCGGTCATCTAAGGCATCGAAGGAAGCAGCAGGGCCTACCGGAACTGCGTCACAATCGCTCGCCATTCATTCCTATTTCTAGCACGCTCTCTTGCCTCTCTCACATCTATCCTCCTATTACCAAGAGCTTCCTTCACTCCATTCATCCACCCAAACCTTGGCCTTCCTCTTGCACTTCTCCCATCAACTCTTGCATTCATCACCTTCTTTAGCAGACAGCCATTTTCCAATCTCTCAACATGGCCAAACCACCTCAACACATTTATATCCACTCTAGCTGCTAACTCATTTCTTACACCCTTTCTCACTCCCACCACTTCGTTCCTAATCCTATCTACTCGAGATACACCAGCCATGCTCCTTAGACACTTCATCTCAAACACATTCTATTTCTGTCCCTCCGTCACTTTCATTCCGCACATCTCCGAGCCATACATCACAGTTGGTACAATCACTTTCTCATATAGAACTCTCTTTATATTCATGCCCAACCCTCTATTTTTTACTACTCCCTTAACTGCCCCCAACACTTTGCAACCTTCCATTTCACCATTTGCTGCAACAACAGACCCCAAGTACTGAAACTGATCCACCTCCTCAAGTAACTCTCCATTCAACATGACATTCAACCTTGCACCACCTACCCTTCTCGTACATCTCATAACCTTACTCTTACCCACATTAACTCTCAACTTCCTTCTCTCACACACTCTTCCAAATTCTGTCACTTTGCAACCTTCATTCACTCTCTGACGTACATCTGCTTCCACTCCACCATTTACTGCAACAACAGACCCCAAGTACTTAAACTGATCCACCTCCTCAAGTAACTCTCCATTCAACATGACATTCAACCTTGCACCACCTTCCCTTCTCGTACATCTCATAACGTTACTCTTACCCACATTAACTCTCAACTTCCTTCTCTCACACACTCTTCGAAATTCTGTCACTAATCGGCCAAGCTTCTATTCTGTGTCTGCAACCAGTACAGTATCATCCGCAAACAATTGATTTACCTCCCATTCATGGTCATTCTCGTCTACCAGGTTTAAACCTCGTCCAAGCACTCGAGCATTCACCTCTCTCACCACTCCATCAACATACAAGTTAAACAACCACGGTGACATCACACATCCCTGTCTCAGCCCCACTCTCACCGGAAACCTATCACTCACTTCATTTCCTATCCTAACACA